>NW_024070212.1:1697092-1859212 GCF_014754425.2 Oryx dammah
CTGCAAGGAGATCCAACCAGTCCATTCTGAAGGAGATCAGCCCTGGGATTTCTTTGGAAGGAATGATGCTAAAGCTGAAACTCCAGTACTTTGGCCACCTCATGCGAAGAGTTGACTCATTGGAAAAGACTTTGATGCTGGGAGGGATTGAGGGCAGGAGGAGAAGGGGACGACCGAGGATGAGATGGTTGGATGGCATCACGGACTCGATGGACGTGAATCTGAGTGAACTCCGGGAGTTGGTGATGGACAGGGAGGCTTTGCGTGCTGCGATTCATGGGGTTGCAAAGAGTCGGACATGAGTGAGTTACTGAACTGAACTGATGTCTTCATTGGAGAAATGTCTACTTAAATATCGTCCTCATTTTTTTCATTGGGTTGGTTGTTTTTTTGAGGCTGAGCTTTATGAGCTGTGTGTGTATTTTGGAGACTAATCCCTTGTCAGTTGCTTTGTTTGCAAATATTTTCTTCCATTCTGTTGGCTGTCTTTTTGTTTATGGTTTCCTTTGCTGTACAAAAGCTTTTAAGTTTAATTAGCTCCCTTTTTTTTGTTTGTTTGTTTTTATTTTCATTACTCTAGGAGGTTGAGCCAGAAAGATATTGTTGCAAATTATGTCAGAGATTTCTGCTATGTTTTCCTGAGAATTTTATAGTATGTGGTCTTCCATAGAGGTCTTCAATCCATTTTGAGTTTATTTATGCATATGCTGTTAGAGAGTGTTATAATTCATTCTTTTGCCTGTAGCTGTCCAGTTTCCCCAGCACCCCTTAGTGAAAAGACTGTCATTTCTCCATTGTATAGTTTGCCTCCTTTGTTATAGACTGACCATTTGTGCATGGGTTTATTTCTGGGCATTCTACCCTGTTCCAGTTATCTATATTTCTGTTTTTGTGTCAGTATATCATAGTATTTATGTTACTGAAACTTTATAGCATAGTCTGAAGTCAGGGAGCCTAATTTCTCCAGCTTCATTTTTCTTTCTCAAGATTACTTTGGCTTTTTGGGGTAGTTTTCTGGTGGCATCTTTGGGATTTTCTATCTGAAGTATCATGTCATCTGAAAGCAGTGACAGTTTTACTTTTTCTTTTCCAGTTTGGATCTCTTTTATTTCTTTTCCTTCTCTGACCATCCTAGTTAAGACTTCTAAAACTGTGTTGAATAAAAGCGGTGAGGGTGGACATCCTTGTCTTATTCTCAATCTTAGAGGAAATGCTTTTAACATTTCACCATTGAGAATAATGTTAGCTCTGGGTTTGTCATATATGACCTTTGTTATGTTGAAGTTCCCTCTATTCCCACTTTCTAGAGAGTTTTTGTCATAAAGAAGTGTCTGGATTTTGTCAAAAGAACTTTTTCTACATCTATTGAGGTGATCATGTGGGTTTTATTCTTCAGTTTGTTGATGTGGTATATCACACTGATTGATTTGCAGATACTACAAAATCCTTGCATCCCTGAGATAAATCCCACATGATTATTATATATGACCCTTTTAATGTATTGTTGAATTTGGATTGCTACTATTTGTTCAGGACAATTGCATCTATGTTCATCAGTGATATTGGCCTGTAATTTTCTCTTCTGTGGTATCTGTTGGGTTTTAATATCAGGGTGATGCTGGCCTCCAACTATGGTGTTGGGGAAGACTCTTGAGAGTCCCTTGGACTGCAAGGAGATCAAACCAGTCAATCCTAAAGGAAATCAGTCCTGAATATTCTTTGGAAGGACTGATGCTGAAACTCCAATATTTTGGCCACCTGATGCAAAGAACTGACTCATTGGAAAAGACCCTGATGCTGGGAAAGATTGAAGACAGGAGGAGATGGGGACAACAGAGGATCAGATCACTGAGTTGATGGACATGAGTTTGAGCAAGCTCTGAGAGCTGGTGACAGACAGGGAAACCTGGCATGCTGCAGTCCACAGGGTTGCAAAGAGTCGGACATGATTGAATGACTTAACTGAACTGTTAGTGGCCTCATAGAATGAGTTTGAGAGTGTTCCTTCCTCTGCCATTAAAAAAAAAAATAATTTCAGAAGGATAGGTGTTAACTCTTCTCACCTTGATAGAATTTGCCCTTGAAACCACCTGGTCTTTGACTTTTGTTTATTGGAAGACTTTTTAAAATTTTTATTTATTTACTTATTTTATTTTTGGCTGTACTGGGTCTTCATTGATTTGTGTGGGCTTTCTCTAGTTGCAGCAAGGGGGCTACTCCTCCTTGCAGTTTTCAGGCTTCTCACTGGGATGGCTTCTCTCATTGAAGAGCACAGGCGCTAGGGTGCACAGGCTTCAGTGGATGCAGCACAGAGGCTGAGTAGTTGTGGCTCGCAGGCTCTAGAGCATGGGCTCAGTAGTTGTGGCAAACAGGTTTAGTTGCTTTGCAGCACGTGGAATCTTCCCAGGAGCAAACCCATGGCCCCTGAATTGGCAGGCAAATTCTAGCCACTGTGCCACCAGGGAAGTGCCTGTTGGAAGTTTTTAAAGTGTAGTTTCAATTGTAGTATTTGTGATTGTTCTGTTCATATTTTCTATTTCTTCCTGTTTCAGTCTTGGGAGATTGTACCTTTTAAAGAATCTGTCCATTTCTTCTAGGGTGTCCATTTTAGTGGCACATAGCTGTTTTTAGTAGTCTCTTACGATTCTTTATATATGTGGTGTCCATTGTAATTTCTCTGTTTTATCATTTCCAATTTTATTGACTTGAGCCCTCTTCCTTTTTTTCTTAAGGAGTCTGGCTAAAGGTTTATCAATTTTGCCTATTTTTCCAAAGAACCACCTTTTACTTTCATTGATCTTTTCCACTGTTTTCTTTGTTTCTCTTTCATTTGTTTTTTCTCTTTTCTTTGATTTCTTTCTTTCTACTAACTTTGGGTTTTGTTTGTTTTTCTTTCTAAGAGGGAAGTTTGTAGCAATACAATCTGTAGTTGCTTTAGAGTTCGGTTGTTTATTTGAGATTTCCCTTGTTTTCTAAGATAAGGTTGTATTGCTATAAACTTCCCTCTTAGAACTGTGTTTGCTGCATCCCATAGGTTTGGGATCAACATGTTTTCATTTTCATTTATCTCTAGATATTTTTTGACTTCCTCTATGATTTCTTCAGTGACCCATTGGTTGTTGTATAGCATACTTTTTAGCAACCCCCCTTTTTTTACAATTTTTTTTTTTTGTTGTAGTTGATTTCCAACTCATAGTGTTACAGTTGGAAAAGATGCTTGGTGTGATTTCAACTTTCTTATATCTACCCAGGCTTGCTTTGTGGCCCAGCATGCTCTCTCCTGAAGAATGTTTCAAGTGCACTTGAAAAGAATGTGTATTCTGCTGCCTTTGGATGGAATGCTTTATAAATATCCTTTATAAATATAATATAATATAATATATAATATAAATATTATAAAGCATTCCATCCATAGGCATTTTCCTACTTGGTTTTAAAACCCCAGAAGAGCAACTAAGTGAGTTGGAGATAGGCAATCTGCCTGAAAAAGAATCCAGAGTAAAGGTAGTAAAGATGACTCAAGATCTCAGAAAAAGTATAGCAGCACAGATGGAGAAGATATAAGAGATGCTTAACAAAGAGTTAGAAGATATAAAGAACAGAGTTAAACAATACAATAACTGAAATGGAAAAAATACTATAAAGAATCAATAACAGATTGTATGAGTCAGAACAACAGATAAGTGAGCTGGAAGACAAAATGGTGGATTTCACTGCAGTAGAACAGGGTATAGGAAAAGGAATGAAAAGAAATGAGAGCATTTGGTCTAATGTGTCATTTAATCTTGTGTTTCCTTACTGATTTTCTATCTGGATGATCTGTCCATTTGTCTATGTGGGGTGTTCAAGCTCCCCACTGTTATTATGTTATTATGTTATTTCTCCTTTTATGGCTGTTACCATTTGCCTTATATATTGAGGTGCTCCCATGTAGGGTGCATGTATATTTACAACTGTTATATCTTCTTTCTAGATTGATCCTTGATCATTATGTAGCTCTTCTTTGTCTCTTGTAACAGTCTTTATTTTAACATCTATTTTGTTTGATATGAATATTGCTACTCCTACTTTGATTTCTACCTGCATGTAATAGCTTTTCCATCCCCTCACTTTCAGTCTCTCTGTATCCCTAGATATGAAGTGGTTCTCTTGTAGACAGCATATACACCAGTTTGTTTTTTTTTAATCCAGTCCGCCAGTCCTTGTCTTTTGGTTCAAGTATTTGATCCATTTATATTCAAGGTAATTATTGATATGTATGTTTTGCAATTTTGTTTTGGATTTCTTTTTGTAGTCTTTTTTTCTTCCTCTTTTGTTCTTTTTTCTTGTAATTTGGTGGCTATCTTTAGTGTTTGGATTTTTTTTTACTTTTTGTATGTGTGTATATCTGGTGTGGATTTTCAGTTTGCAGTTCCTATGAGGTTTTGATGCAGCAGTCTGTATATAGATATACAAGATTGTTTTATGTTACTGTCTTTCAATTTCAAATGCATTTTCAATATCCTGTTTTTGTACTGTCCTCTTCTTACAATTGTTAGTTTTGATATCATATTTGTGTATGGAATGACTTTCTACCTTTACTGTATGTTTACTTTACCAGTGAGCTTTTCCATTCATAATTTTCTTGTCTCTAGTTGTGGGATTTTCTTTTCCACCTTTTTTAGCATTTGTTGTAAACCTGGTTTGGTGGTGGTGAATTCTCATACCTTTTGCTTGTCTGTAACTCTTTTGATTTTTCTGTGGAATCTGAATAAGAGTCTTGCTGGTTAGAGTATTCTTGAGTTGTAGGATTTTCCCTTTCATCACTTTAAATTTGTCATGCCAGTCCCTTCAGGCTTGCAGAGTTTCTGCTGAAAAACCTCAATAACCTTATGGGTGTTCCCTTCTATTTTTCTTTCTTTCTTTCTTTCTTTTTTTTTTTTTGCTTTTCCCTTATTGCTTTTAATATTTTTCATTGTCTTTGATTTTTGTCAACTTGATTATACATGTCTTGGCATTTTCCTACTTGGTTTTCTCCTGTGTGAGACTCTCTGTACTTCCAGAACTTGCATGAACTGTTTCTTTCCCATGTTAGAGAAGTTTTCAACTATTATCTCTTCAAAAAATTTCTCAGGTTCTTTCTCTCTTTCTTCTCTTTCTGGGACCCCTATAATGTGAGTGTTGGTGCAGGAGTCTTTTAAACTGCTCTCATTTCTTTTCATTCCTTTTCCTATACCCTGTTCTACTGCAGTGAAATCCACCATTTTGTCTTCCAGCTCACTTATCTGTTGTTCTGACTCATACAATCTGCTATTGATTCTTTATACTATTTTTTGCCATTTCAGTTATTGTATTGTTTAACTCTGTTCTTTATATCTTCTAACTCTTTGTTAAGCGTCTCTTATATCTTCTCCATCTGTGCTGCTATACTTTTTCTGAGACCTTGAGTCATCTTTACTACCTTTACTCTGGATTCTTTTTCAGGTAGATTGCCTATCTCCACCTCACATAGTTGCTCTTCTGGGGTTTTTATCTTGTTCCTTCATCTGGAACATATTTCTCTGTCATCTCACTTTGTCTAGCATTCTGTGTGTTTGTAGTCTCCATTCCCCTCTTGCTTCTGGTGTCTGCCTTGTGGTAGGTGAGGCTGATCTTAGAGGCTTGTTCAGGCTTCCTGGTTGGAGGAACTGGTGTTTGCTCACTTTGGAGTGAAGCTAGGTCTTGTCCCTCTGGTGGCAGGGTCATGTCAAGGGATATGGTAGAGCTGGTTATGGGCTCAGGAAGCCTTTAGCAGACTTTAGGCAGCTTATCTGCTGATGGGTGGGGTGATGTTCCCACCCTGTTAGTTGTTTGGCCTGAGGCATCCCAGCAATGGAGCCTACATGGTTGTTGGGTTGGGGTCAGGACATTGTGTCAAAATGGCAACCTTCAAGAGAGCTCCCACCAATGAGTACTCCTCAGTACCTTCACCACCAGCATCCTTGACCTCACAGTGAGCTACATCTGCCCACCATATTCCCAGGAGACATCTCCCCACCACAGAAGGTAGGTCTGACTCAGGCTCCTATGAAGTCACTGCTTTTTCCCTCAGTCCCAGTGTGCATAGACTTTGTCTGTGTCCTCCAAGAGTGGGATTTCTGTTTCCCTCCATCCTGTGGAGTTCTTACGATCAGGCCTCCCTTGCTGGCCTTCAATACCAAATGCTCTGGGGGGTCCTCCTCCTAATGCCAAATCCCCATACTGGGGTCCTGATGTAAAACTCAGAACTCTTAACTCCTGTGCGATAACTTCTGCAATATAATTATTTTCTAGTTTGTGGATCATCCACCAGGAGGGTATGGGATTTGATTAGATCACTAATGTACCCCCTCCTACCATCTTGTAGGTTCCTCGTAGTCTTTGGATATAGAATTTCTTTTTGATAGGTTCTAGTCTTTTTGTTATGGTTATTCAGCAGTTACTTGTGATTTTGGTGATTTTGGGAGAGGAGGTAAGCTTGAGTCCTTCTACTCTGGCATCTTGTCTTCAACCCCCTGTAGATTCTTCTTTCAAGTTTTTTAAACAAACCCACTATGTTTCTATATCACTTTTCCTGCATAAAATAAACACAAGGCACTCCACAGTTTAAAATCTTTACTGAGCATTGCTTAATTAGCTTGACAATATTCTATATTTTTTTCCCCTGAATCAAAACAAGGCTACCCATGAAAATACAAGTCATTCTATTCCACCTAAAATTCACTTCCCAGATCCCTAGGTGCATTGACATAAGCATAAGCATAACAGCCTGGTCTACTGCCAGTTTAAGTAACCTTTCAGACTTACAGGCTGGGAGCTCACCCTGACTTTACATTGTTCTCTCAGGGAGCCAGAGTGTTTGAGGTTGAGGAAGCATGCACAGCAAAACACAGCAAGCATCTCAGAAATGCAGAAGTGGATTTGTGTGTAGAGACACCTGGACTCATGATTTAGGCTACTTTCCCTCCCTGCTCTACTTGGCAATCAAAACCAGAGATGTTTTTGAGCTTTCTTTTATGCTGCCTAGAGAGGGGATGGGCTAACTGTGCCATTGGGTGATTATTTCATATCACTCTGAGAAGAGTACATGTTCCTGCTGCCTTCAAGCAAGAGCTTTCTGAGGTGGGTTAAACGTGTCTCATCCCACCCAGGACCCAGATGCAGGCTTTGAAGCTGTGCCAAAACATTAACTGAGCCACTTTCTAGAAAAATCAACCTCAGTGAATCACAACTACTCAGTCTTCCTATCTAAATATTTTGCATTATATATACATGTGCTTGATGGCATGGGGAAAGGGAGCTGAGTTTTCAGAAGTTCATGGCTAGCCAGTTCAGGAATGGAAGAAGCACTGAACTTCGTAAAGCATATTCAATGACCCCTTTTCATCCTCACACCCACACTCTCACTCAGACAGCCACACTCTCTGTATACAGATTAAGAATCTGAGGTTCAGAAGATTGATGCATCTTGAGCAGGATTCAGGCACCTGGTTAGTGACAGAGCTGGGGCCCAAACAGTTTGACCATTTAAGTCCTGGGCTTCATTCCAGAACTTTGTGCTTCAGAGAGAGATCCAGAACCCCTAAATAAATGTTGTTTGCTTAGTCCTAAGCAACTAAATTTTACAAGCCTTTGTCCTTTGTTTTGGGAAAGATCTATATGGTTTATCAACTCAGAGCAGGCTTCCCTCAGCATGTTACTTTTATCTTCCTTCTCCAACTTTTCTCTGGCTTTTATTGTCTTCAAAGGCAATGGCACCCCACTCCAGTACTCTTGCCTGGCAAATCCCATGGACGGAGGAGCCTGGTAGGCTGCAGTCCATGGGGTCACTAGGAGTAGGACACGACTGAGTGACTTCACTTTCACTCTTCACTTTCCTGCATTGGAGAAGGAAATGGCAACCACTCCAGTCTTCTTGCCTGGAGAATCCCAGGGACAGGGGCGCCTGGTGGGCTGCCATCTCTGCGGTCACACAGAGTTGGACATGACTGAAGCGACTTAGCAGCAGCATGAAATTAAAAACATTCTGAAGTCCCTGTGAACCAGCTCTATGACTCAAGAGAGCTCTGTGGCTTGGCATATAAAGGTGAGACTTGCTAGGGAACAGCCTGGCAGAAACAATGCCACCACCAAATATTGCCCAGGCCCCTATTAATAGGAGTTATTCTCTAGATGAGGACCAAATGGTGGGGTTGCATTTGTGTTGTTTTTGCTCTTTTAAGTTCTCTATATGGTTGATGCTGTGAAAAAAACCCAGTAAGACCTAAAAACCAGGGGTTTTGGCCCTGTATGACTTCAAGAAGTGTTAAGATCTCTGGATCATTTTTCCTTCTGCAATATAAGAAACAAATGAGACAAGATGAGACTGAAATTCCTCTTCCAGCACTGAAAGTCATCTCTGTAGAAACTGGTATCAAAAGCAGTGGTTGAAACCCATCAATGGGCTGATTCCCAATTTCTGCATACCACAAAGAGAAACATGGGGAAAATCAAGCAAAAGAGAATATATTCTCTAGGGGTGATCTTTAAGTCTGGATCAGGAGAATAATATTCCTTTTTTCATTAGTTCCCTGAGGTGGGAGAATCAATTCATCATTGTATCACCAGTGGCTGGAAGTGTTTGGACATAGCATGTGCTCAAGAAATATTAGTTGAACTAATGAGAAAATAGAACTTAACTAAGAAGTATTGGATTTGTTATCTCATAACATAAAACCTAAACCAATAATTGAAAATATCCATCAGTTCAGTTCAGTTCAGTCACTCAGTCATGTCTGACTCTTAGTGACTGCATGGACTGCAGCATGCCAGGCTTCTCTGTCAATTACCAACCCCCAGAATTTACCCAAACTCGTGTCCATTAAGTTGGTGATTCCATCCAACCATCTCATCCTTTGCCATCCCCTTCTCCTCCTTCCTTCAATCTTTCCCAGCAACAGGGTCCTTTCAAATGAGTCAGCTCTTCACATCAGGTGGCCAAACATTGGAGTTTCAGCTTCAATATCAGTCCTTCCAATAAACACCCAGGACTGATCTCCTTTAAGATGGACTGGTTGGATCTCCTTGCAGTCCAAGGGACTCTCAAGAGTCTTCTCCAACACCACAGTTCAAAAGCATCAATTCATTGGTGCTCAGCTTTCTTCACAGTCCAACTCTCACATCCATACATGACTACAGGAAAAACCATAGCCTAGACTAGATGGACCTTTGTTAGCAAAGTAATGTCTCTGCTTTTTAATATGCTGTCTGGGTTGGTCATAACTTTCCTTCCAAAGAGTAAGTTTCTTTTAATTTAATGACTGAAGTCATCATCTGCAGTGATTTTGGAGCCCCAAAATAGAAAGTCTGCCACTGTTTTCACTATTTCCCAATCTATTTGCCATGAAGTGATGGGACCAGATGCCATGGTCTTAGTTTGCTGAATGTTGAGCTTTAAGCCAACTTTTTCACTCTCCTCTTTCACTTTTGTCAAGAGTTCTTCTTCACTTTCTGCCATAAAGGTGGTGTCATCTGCATATCTGAGGTTATTGATATTTTTCCTGGCAAACTTGATTCCAGCTTATGCTTCTTCCAGCCCAGCGTTTCTCATGATGTACTCTGCATAGAAGTTAAATAAGCAGGGTGACAATATACAGCCTTGATGTACTCCTTTTCCTATTTGGAACCAGTCTGGTGTTCCATGTTTAGTTCTAACTGATGCTTCTTGAGCTGCATACAGTTTTCTCAGAGGCCGGTCAGGTGGTCTGGTATTCCCATCTCTTTCAGAATTTTCCACAGTTTATTGTGATCCACACAGTCAAAGGCTTTGGTATAGTCAATAAAGCAAAAATAGGTGTTTTTCTGGAACTCTCTTGCTTTTTTGATGATCCATTGGATGTTGGCAATTTGATCTCTGGTTTCTCTGCCTTTTCTAAAACCAGCTTGAACATCTGGAAGTTCAGTGTTCATGTATTGTTGAAGTCTGGCTTGAAGAATTTTGAACATTATTTTACTAGCTTGTGAGATAAATGCAATTGTGCAGTAGTTTGAACATTCTTTGGCATTGCCTTTCTTTGGGATTGGAATGAAAACTGACCTTTTCCAGTCCTGTGGCCACTGCTGAGTTTTCCAAATTTGCTGGCATATTGAGTGCAGCACTTTCACAGTATCATCTTTTAGGATTTGAAATAGCTCAACTGGAATTTCATCACTTCCACTAGCTTTGTTCATAGTGACGCTTTCCAAGGCCCACTTGACTTCACATTCCATGATGTCTGGCTCTACGTGAGTGATCACACGATTGTGGTTATCTGGGTCATGAAGATCTTTTTTGTGTACTTCTTCTGTGTATTCTTGCCACCTCTTCTTAATATCTTCTGCTTCTGTTAGGTCCATACCATTTCTGTCCTTTATTTTGCCCATCTTTGCATGAAATGCTCCCTTGGTGTCTCTAATTTTCTTGAAGAGATCTCTAGTCTTTCCCATTCTATTGTCTTCCTCTATTTCTTGGCACTGATCACTGAGGAAGGCTTTCCTATTTCTCCTTGCTATTCTTTGGAACTCTGCATTCAAATTGGTGTATCTTTCCTTTTCTCCTTTGCTTTTCACTTCTCTTCTTTTCTCAGCTATTTGTAAGGCCTCCCCAGACAGCCATTTTGCTTTTTTCCATTTCTTTTTCTTGGATCCCTGTACAGGAATCCTGTCACAAACCTCCATCCATAGTTCTTCAGGCACTCTCTCAGATCTAATCCCTTAGATCTATTTCTCACTCCCACTGTATAATTGTACGGAATTTGATTTAGATCATATGTGAATGGTCTAGTGGTTTTCTCTATTTCTTCAATTTAAGTCTGAATTTGGCAATAAAGGAGTTCATGATCTGAGCCACAGTCAGCTCCTGGTCTTGTTTTTGCTGACTGTATAGAGCTTCTCCATCTTTGGCTGCAAAGAATATAATCAATCTGATTTCGGTGTTGACGATCTGGTGATGTCCATGTGTGGAGTCTTCTCTTGTGTTGTTGGAAAAAGGTGTTTACTATGAGCAGTGCATTCTCTTGGCAAAACTGTATTAGCCTTTGCCCTGCTTCATTCTGTACTCCAAGACAAAATTGCCTGTTACTCTGGTGTTTCTTGACTTTCTACTTTTGCATTCCAGTCCCCTATAATGAAAAGGACATCTTTTTGGGGTGTTACTTCTAGAAAGTCTTGTAGGTCTTTATAGAACCATTCAACTTCAGCTTCTTCAGCATTACTGGTCAAGGGCATAGACTTGGATTACTGTGATATTGAATGGTTTGCCTTGGAAACGAACAGAGATCATTCTGTCATTTTTGAGATTGCACCCAAGTACTGCATTTTAGACTCTTGTTGACTATGATGGCTGCTCCATTTCTTCTAAGGGATTCTTGCTCATAGTAGTAGATATAATGGTCATCTGAGTTAAATCCACCCATTCCAGTCCATTTTAGTTCATTGACTCCTAAAATGTCAATGTTCAGTCTTGCCATCTCCTGTTTGACCACTTCCAATTTGCCTTGATTCATGGACCTAACATTCCAGGTTCCTATGCAATATTGCTCTTTACAGCATCAGACCTTGCTTCCATCACCAGTCACATCCACAACTGGGTGTTGTTTTTGCTTTGGTTCTGTCTCTTCATTCTTTCTGGAGTTATTTCTCCACTGATCTCCTGTAGCATATTGGATACCTACTGAGCTGGGGAGTTCATCTTTCAGTATCCTATCTTTTTGCCTTTTCATACTCTTCATGGGTTTCTCAACGCAAGAATACTGAAGTGGTTTGCTATTCCCTTCTCCGGTGGACCACATTTTGTCAGCACTCTCCACCATGAGCCATCCGTCTTGGCTGGCCCTACATGACATGGCTCATAGTTTCATTGAGTTAGACAAGGCTGTGGTCCATGTGATTAGAATGGTTAGTTTTCTGTTATTGTGGTTTCCAGTCTGTCCTCTGATGGAGAAGGATAAGAGGCTTATGGAAGCTTCCTGATGGGAGAGATTGACTGAGGGGGAAACTGGGTCTCGTTCTGATGGCTGGGGCCATGCTCAGTAAATCTTTAATCCAACTTTGTGTTGATGGGTGGGGCTGTGCTCTCTCCCTGCTATTTCCCTGCTAGTTAGCGGGCAATTAGAACACCCAAATTTGAGTAAAACAGAATAAAAATCTATTAGGCTATTAAATAAGTGTGTTTAAAATGATCAAAGATAAAAGGTGACATATACTAGCAAATACTTATGAGCACAGACACTAGAGCCAGGTAGCTTGACTGAAATTCTAGCTCTTTCACTTAATAGTTATGTGAACCTGGGCAATGTTAAACCTTTGTATCACTGTTTCCTTATCTGTAAAATAGAACCAAAAATAACGATTATTTCATAGGATTACTGTGAGGATTGAATAAGTTGATGGACTGCGTTGGCCAAAAATTCTTTCAGGCTTTCCCATAACATGGGCTGGAAAAATCTGAACAATTTTGTCCATATGCTTTTTGTCCATATGCTTACATATCATCTGTGATTCTCCATGGTCTCTATACAGTAAGTCCCCTACATACAAATGAGTTCCATTCTAAGAATACATTCCTAAGTCCAATTAGTTTGTAACTTCAACAAATTCTAGGTAACACAATTGACTATACAGTACTGTGCTATAATAGGTTTATAATACTTTTCACACAAATGATACATAAAAAACAAAGCAATCCTTCCAAAATAAAGAAAATATTTTAAATCTTACAGTACAGTACCTTAAAAAAGTAAGGTAATAGAGTACAACAGCTGGCATACAGGGAATGGCATCAAGTGAACAGGCAAGAAGAGTTACTGATTGGAGGAAGAAGAGAATGTGAGAGATGGAAGAGCTGAATGTTTATCAATAATTGGAGATGGAGGGAAAGTTGCGATTTCACTCACACCTGATCAAATTGATGGCATAGATTCTGGTTCCTTGCTGGATTCAATTCTATCTACCTTCTTGCTTGCAGACTGAAATAAAGATATTGTGCTACTGTACTGTATATAGTGTGTGCATGCTCAGTCACTTCAGTCTGTCCAACTCTGTGCAATCCTGTGGACTCTATCCCACCAGGCTTCTCTGTCCATGAGATTCTCCATCCGTGGAATTCTCCAGACAAGAATACTGGAGTAGACTGCCATGACTTCCTCCAGGGGATCTTCCTGACCCAGGGTTGGAACCCATGTCTCCTCTGTCTCCTGCATTGCAGGCAGATTCCTTACCAACTGAGCCACCTGGGAAGCCCACTCTATACAGTACTGTATGTAAAGTACACAAAGGCACAATCACTTGTAGAAGATGTACACAAATGACAGTGTATGCAAGATACATGAACTAACTTACCTGATTGGACATGCAAATACATGCTCACATCTTTGAGAGTCTGCAACTTGAAGGTTTGTATGTAGGGAATTTACTGTACCACTCTTCAACTGAAATTACACCAGGAACTGAGAGTTCTTTGGTGTATATTGTTCTTGAGAATTTGAGGCTATTAGCAGAAAGATAAGGTAATAATTTGAAATATAAGGCAAAGCCTGATAAGAACATTATCTGAGATACAAGCATACAGTGTATTGAAAAACATGATAATGACTCTTAAGCATGTGAAAAGATGCTGAATATCACTCAAAAGATATATGTAAGTTAAAACTATACTGAGATACCACTTCCCATCTGTAAGTTCAACAAAAATCCAATATTTGGACCGTATACTCTTTTTGCCAAGCTGTGGTAAAACAAGCCCTTGAATTCGTAACTGGTAGGAATGCACAATGGTAAAATAACCCTGATGGAGAAGAAATTGGGAATATTTCACAAAGTTATATATGCATATGCATTTATCATTTGGCCCAGCAATTACACTAGAAATTTATATTTCAAGAATCTAGATTTTTAGAACAATATCCTGAAAACATACCAACAAAAATATGATGAGATGTATAAACAAGGTACTATTATACAGCATTATTTATGATAACAAAAGATTGGCAACAACATGAATCAATAAGAAAACAGTTAAATAAAGTTTTAGCTACACAATGGAATATAAACACTATAAAAGGAAAAGCTACAATGTGATAATCTCTAGGGTATAGAGATTATAACAGTCCCTGTTATTTTTTGTTTTGCATTGTTTTCTGTTGAACATGCATTTTTTTATTGGCATATATTTGATTTACAATGTTGTGCTAGTTTTTGCTATATAGCGAAGTGATATGTGTACATATGTGTACTTTTTTAATAGTCTTTTTCATTATGATATCATTTGTGTTCAGTCTCTAAGTCACGTCTGACTCAGCGACCCCCCCCCGCTCAGACTCTGTCCATGGGACTTCCTAGGCAAGAATACTGGAGAGGTTGCCATTTCCTTCTCCAAGGGATCTTCCTGACCCAGGGATCAACCTTGCATACCCTGCATTGGCAGGCGTATTCACACCCTGATGGTTTATCAGAGGGGATTGAATATATTTCCCTGTGCTATACAATCAGGCTTTGTTGTTTATGCATTCTATGTGTAATAATGTGCATCTGCTAACCCAAACTCGCAGTGCATCCCTCCTCCACCCCATCTCCCTTGGCAACCACAAGTCTATTCTTTCTATGTTTGTGAATCTGGTTTTTTGGGTTTTTTTTAGGGGTTCATTAGTGTCATGTTTTAGATTCCACATATAAATTATATCATATGGTATTTGCCTTTTTCTGTCTGACTTCACTTATGATAATCTCTAAGTCCACCCATGTTGCTGCAAATGCCATTATTTCATTCTTTTTTGTTGCTGTGTAGTATTCCATCACATATATGTATGACTTTTAAAAAAATTTTTTAATATAAATTTATTTATTTTAATTGGAGGCTAATTACTTTACAATATTGTATTGGTTTTGCCATACGTCAACATGTATCTGCCACAGGTATACACGTGTTCCCCATCCTGAACCCCCCTCTCTCCTCCCTCTCCGTACCATCCCTCTGGGTCATCCCAGTGCACCAGCCCCAAGCATCCAGTATCATGCATTGAACCTGGGCTGGCGACTCGTTTCATATATGATATTATACATGTTTCAATGCCATTCTCCCAAATCATCCCACCCTCTCCCTCTCCCACAGAGTCCAAAAGACTGTTCTATACATCTGTGTCTCTTTTGCTGTCTCACATACAGGGTTACCGTTACCATACATTTAAAAAAATCTATTCATCTGCTGATGGACATTTAGGCTGTTTCCCTGTCTTGGCTATTGTGAATAGTGCTGCTATGAACGTGAGGTGCATGTGTCTTTTTGAATTATAGTTTTGTCTGGATACATGCTCAGGAGTAGGATTGCTGGATCGTATGGCACGTACACTGTTGTCTTAATTTGGCTATGTCAGGTGTTAGTTGTGGCGGTGGGGTCTTTGTGGCCTCATGTGGGATCTTTGCTTGTGGTGCACAGACTCTCTAATTGTGGCGTGAGGACTCCCAAACACAGAGGCCTCAGTTGCTGCAGTGTGTGGGCTCAGCTGGTTCAGCATGCGGGATCCCAGCTTCCCAGCCAGGGATCAAACCCACATCCCCTGCACTGCAAGGCAATTCTCAACCACTGGATCACCAGGGAAGTCCCCACAGACCTCTATTTTTAGTTTTTTTAGGAACCTCCATATTGTTTTCCATGGTGGTTACACTAACTGACATTCCCATCAACAGTGTAGGAGGGTTCTTCAGAGAATATTGATAAGTGGGAAAAGCAAAGTGAAGAAAGACACTTAGAGTATGCTATATAAGAAAGAGATGTGAATATAATTATATATCTACAAATAGATATACAGGTAATATATACACACATATGTATTTGCTCATGTTATAAAAGCCAATAAAAGAATAATAAAAAATTAAATTGTTATATATGAAGGGGAAAAGAGAAGAGCTTTTCTGAATATTCCAAAGATTTGTCTTTAGAAACAAGTATTTTTTAAAATTAAATAAAAATATAATCCTTTAAAAAAAAAGCAAAAATAACTGATGATATCTGTATATCCAGTTAATATAATTCTCAGAAAGGAAATATTTAAAATGACTTTAAAAACAGTAATTTGATCATATATTTCCCCTGGGATTAACCCCAAGGACAAAAACAACAGAAAATAAAACCATAAATTGTTCTCAGTTTGGTGGTAGATTTGGTATTGTTATTCTCAGACTGCTGTATTACAGGATTAAAGAAATGTGCTTATTTGGTAATACTAAGAACCACATTTTTTGGTGTGGTTGAAAGAAGATACAAATGCAAGATTAGTGATTTTAAATGAGACTGTAGGCCTTTACTTCATCAGTATGAAATAATAATGTATATTAGACCTTAAAAATACATATTTTTCTAGTTCTATCTACTGAAGAGGTCCAGACACAGGTCCTGACTCTAATCAGTGGTCCCTAAAACCAACCTCAGGCTCAGTGATTCTCTGAAAGAACCCACAGAGCTCAACAAAATTGTTATACTGAGGATTACAGTTTTTGCAATGAAAGGATACAGACTAAAAATCAACAATGGAAGAAGGCATATAGGGCAGACAACGGACAAGATTCTAGTTGCCGACTCCCAGGTAAGTCATACAGATAACATTCTATTTTCCCAGCAATAGTGTGTAGAAACTTGCACTTCCCAAGCACAGAAGCTTACTCAAGCATTGATGTCAGGATTTTTATTTTAGAGGTCAATTATGTAGGTATGTCCTCCAGTGGTCAACTGACAGATATTGTGTGGCAGATAGGTTAGAGGTTCTCTCCTAGGAGCTAGTCAGGAGCCAAACCTTTCTTGGGAAAAAGCAGTGTTTGGATAACCTAGGTCTTCTTAGGCGCAGTGTCCTAGTACTAGTGAATTACCACTAGAGCTCAGGTTGTCATCTTTAAACACTATTGGCCAGAAAAAAAAAAAAATAGGGCTCTTTGGAAAAAGGGCTGAATCCAGTTCTAGGGCAAGAAATGTACAAAGTTAAGTTAGGATATTTTGTCATACCAGTGTAAGAGAGTTATCATAGACCATTTGAATTGTGTTAACAGAATTCAGAAGTCAATCTAAGTGAGTTCCCACTGGGCAAAGATAGGACAACTTGAGCAATAATAAAGATAATTACTATCATAGATTAAAACATTTAAAAATCCTTTTATCCATTGTTCATAATGATGCTAAAATAACCTCTGGAAGATGCTAGAGGTGGTTATTAACTCACATCATTAATTTGAAAATAGGTAAATGAAGCATTTGCTCTCTTTTTTGTGAATGGGCAGGGAAACTAGATAGTTGATGTGTAGTGAATGTGGAGGGGCTTCTTTTTGTAGAAATATTTCAGCTAAAAAATGGGAGAGGGAAATGATAGAATATCACTGTTTTCCCCTGGTGACTCAGACAGTTAAGAATCTGCCTGCAATGCAGGAGACCTAGGTTTGATCCCTGGGTCAAGAAGATCTCCTGGAGAAGGGAATGGCTACCCACTCAATATTCTTGCCTGGAAAATCCTATGGACAGAGGAGCTGGCAGGCTACAGTCCAAAGGGTCACATAGAGTTGGACATGACTAGTAACTAACAGAAGTAGATTTTTAAAAAAATTTGGACAATAATCATAACCTCTTAAAAAAAGAGCAAGCAAGAAACCATTTATCCTATTTGAAGTACAAACCCCACTCACATCCAAGGATAAAAGATAAGCCACAATGAGATGGTAGGAGGGATGCAATCACAATAAATTCAAATCCCATATGCCCTGGTTGCCACCCACAAACGGGAGAACAATAATACCAAAGTTCTTGCACTGTTGTGAATGTTCTAGGCCCCACATCAGGCTCCCCAGCCTGGGGATCCGACAAAGGGACTAGGAATCCCCAGGGAATCTGACTTTGGAAGCCAGTGGGATTTGATTACAGGACTTCCACAGGACTGGGGGAAACAAAGACTCCACTTTTGGAAGGCACAAACAAAACTTTGTGCACACCAGGAGTAGGGGAAAGGGCTCATAGCTCCACAGGAGACTGAGGCAGACCGACCCTGTGAGTGTTTGAAGGTTCTCCTGCAGAGGCGTGGGTCGGCAGTGACCTGCCACAGGGACAGAGGCACTAGCAGCAGCAGTCCTGAGAGTTGTGTCTTGATGTAAGTCTTCGTGGAGGTTGCTAGTAGCCCTATCATAGAGCCTGTATACTCCAGGACTGGGTTCAGTTCAGTTCAATTCAGTCATTCAGTCATGTTCAACTCTGCAACGCCATGAACGGCAGCATGCTAGGCCTCCCTGTCCATCACCAACTCCCGGAGTCCACCCAAACCCATGTCCATTGAGTTGGTGATGCCATCCAACCATCTCATCCTCTGTCGTCCCCTTCTCCTGCCCTCAATCTTTCCCAGCATCAGGGTCTTTCCAATGACTCAGCTCTTGGCATGAGGTGGCCAAAGTATTGGAGTTTCAGCTTCAACATCAGTCCTTCCAATGAACACCCAGAACTGATCTCCTTTATGATGGATTGGTTGGATCTCCTTGCAGTCCAAGGGACTCTCAAGAGTCTTCTTCAGCACCACAGTTCAAAAGCATCAATACTTTGGTGCTCAGCTTTCTTCACAGTCCAACTATCACATTCATACATGACCACTGGAAAAAACATAGCCTTGACTAGATGGACATTTTTTGACAAACTAATGTCTCTATTTTTTAATATGCTGTCTAGGTTGGTCATAACTTTCCTTCCAAGGAGCAAGCGTCTTTTAATTTTATGGCTGCAATCACCAGCTGCAGTGATTTTGGATCCCAGAAAAATAAAGTCAGCCACTATTTCCATTGTCTCCCCATCTATTTGCTATGAAGTGATGGGACCAGATGCCATGATTTTAGTTTTCTGAATGTTGAGCTTTAAGCCAACTTTTTCACTCTCCTCTTTCACTTTTTGTCAAGAGGCTCTTAAGTTCTTCACTTTCTGCCATAAGCATGGTGTCATCTGCATATCTGAGGTTATTGTATTTTTCCTGGCAATCTTGATTCCAGCTTGTGCTTCATCCAGCCCAGCGTTTCTCATGATGTACTCTGCATATAAGTTAAATAAGCAGGGTGACAATATACAGCCTGATGTACTCCTTTTCCTATTTGGAACCAGTCTGTTGTTCCATGTCCAGTTCTAACTGATCTGTTGCTTCCTGACCTGCATATAGGTTTCTCAAGAGGCAGGTCAGGTGGTCTGGTATTCCCATCACTTTCAGAATTTTCGAGTTTATTGTGATGCACACAGTCAAAGGCTTTGGCATAGTCAATAAAGCACAAAGAGATGTTTTTCTGGAACTCTCTTTCTTTTTCAATGATCCAGCGGATGTTGGCAATTTGATCTCTGGTTCCTTTGCCTTTTCTAAAACCAGCTTGAACATCTGAAAGTTCACAGTTCACGTATTGCTGAAGCCTGGCTTGAAGAATTTTAAGTATTACTTTACTTGCGTGTGAGATGAGTCAGTTGTGCAGTAGTTTGAACATTCTTTGGCATTGCCTTTCTTTGGGATTAGAATGAAAACTGACTTTTTCCAGTCCTGTGGCCACTGCGGAGTTTTTCATATTTGCTGGCATATTGAGTGCAGTACTTTCACAGTATCATCTTTCAGGATTTGAAATAGCTCATGGGATTCCATCACCTCCACTAGCTTTGTTCATAGTGATGCTTCCTAAGGCTTACTTGACATCACATTCCAGGATGTCTGGCTCTAGGTGAGTGATCACACCATCGTGATTATCTGGGTCATGAAGATCTTTTTTGTACAATTCTTCTGTGTATTCTTGCCACCTCTGAAGCATCCAGGACTGGGTGCCTCAGGCCAAAAAACTAACAGGGAGGGAGCCCAGCCCATCAGCAGACAATTGGATCAAAGTTTTACTGAGCATGGCCCTGCCCTCCCAGAGCAAGACCCAGTTTTCCCCACAGCCAATCCCTCCCATCAGGAAGCTTTCACAAGCCTCTTATCCTCATTCACCAGAGGGCAGAGAGAAGAAGCAAGAAAAACTACAATCCTACAGCCTCCAGAACTAATACCACAATCACAGAAAGCTAACCAAAATGAAAAGAAATAGAATTATGTCCTAGATGAAGGAACCAGATAAATCTCCAGAAAAACAACTAAATGAAGTAGATATAGGCAACCTTCCAGAAAAAGAATTCATAATAATGATAGTGAAGATGATCCAAGATCTTGGGAAAAGAATGGAGAAGATGCGAGAAATATTTACCAAAGTTTTAGGAGAACAAAGGAAAAAACAAACAGATGAATACACTAGAAGGAATCAGTAGCAGAATAACTGAGATAGAAGAATCGATAAATGACCTGGAAGACAGAATGGTCTTGATCTCTGGTTCCTTTGCTGCAAAGGAAATCACTGCTGCAAAACAGAATATAGAAAAAAGAATGAAAAGAAACGAAGATAGTCAAATCACTGCTGCAAAACAGAATATAGAAAAAACAGAATATAGAAAAATCACTGCTGCAAAACAGAATATAGAAAAAAGAATGAAAAGAAACGAAGACAGTCAAAGAGACTGGGACACATTAAGTGCAAAAACATTCACATTATAGAAAGAGAAAAGAGGGAAAGGACCTGAGAAAATATTTTAAGAGATAATAGCTGAAAACTTCCCTAACATGGGAAAGGAAATAGTCAACCAAGTCCAGGAAGCACAGAGCATCCCAGGCAGGATAAATTCAAGGAGGAACACACCAAGACACACAGTAATCAGTTCAGTTCAGTTCAGTCTCTCAGTCGTGTCCGACTCTCTGCGACCCCATGAATCGCAGCACGCCAGGCCTCCCTGTCCATCACCAACCCCCAGAGTTCACTCAGACTCACATCCATCCAGTCAGTGATGCCATCCAGCCATCTCATCCTCGGTCGTCCCCTTCTCCTCCTGCCCCCAAGCCCTCCCAGCATCAGAGTGTTTTCCAATGAGTCAACTCTTCACATGAGGTGGCCAAAGTACTGGAGCTTCAGCTTCAGCATCATTCCCTCCAAAGAAATCCCAGGGCTGATCTCCTTCAGAATGGACTGGTTGGATTTCCTTGAAGTCCAAGGGACTCTCAAGAGTCTTCTCCAACACCACAGTTCAAAAGCATCAATTCTTTGCACTCAGCTTTCTTCACAGTCCAACTCTCACATCCATACATGACCACTGGGAAAACCATAGCCTTGACTAGATGGACCTTTTTGGGCAAAGTCATGTCTCTGCTTTTCAATATGCTATCTAGGTTGGTCATAACTCTTCTTCAAGGAGTAAGCGTCTTTTAATTTCATGGCTGCAATCACCATCTGCAGTGATTTTGGAGCCCCCAAAAATAGTCTGACACTGTTTCCACTGTTTCCCCATCTATTTCCCATGAAGTGGTGGGACCAGATGCCATGATCTTCGTTTTCTGAATGTTGAGCTTTAAGCCAACTTTTTCACTCTCCACTTTCACTTTCATCAAGAGGCTTTTGAGTTCCTCTTCACTTTCTGCCATAAATGTGGTGTCATCTGCATATCTGAGGTTACTGATATTTCTCCCAGCAGTCTTGATTCCAGCTTGTGCTTCTTTCAGTCCAGCGTTTCTCATGATGTACTCTGCATATAAGTTAAATAAGCAGGGTGACAACATACAGCCTTGACGTACTCCTTTTCCTATTTGGAACCAGTCTGTTGTTCCATGTCCAGTTCGAACTGTTGCTTCCTGACCTGCATACAGATTTCTCAGGAGGCAGGTCATGTGGTCTGGTATTCCCATCTCTTTCAGAATTTTCCACAGTTTGTTGTGATCCACACAGTCAAAGGCTTTGGCATAGTCAGTAAAGCAGAAATAGATGTTTTTCTGGAACTCTCTTGCTTTTTCCATGATCCAGCGGATGTTAGCAATTTGATCTCTGGTTCCTCTGCCTTTTCTAAATCCAGCTTGAACATCCGGAAGTTCACAGTTCACGTATTGCTGAGGCCTGGCTTGGAGAATTTTGAGCATTACTTTCCTAGCATGTGAGATGAATGCAATTGTACGGTAGTTTGAGCATTCTTTGGCATTGCCTTTTTGGGATTGGAATGAAAACTGACCTTTTCCAGTCCTGTGGCCACTGCTGAGTTTTCCAAATTTGCTGGCATCTTGAGTGCAGCACTTTCACAGCATCATCTTTCAGGATTTGAAATAGCTCCACTGGAATTCCATCACCTCCACTAGCTTTGTTCATAGTGATGCTTTCTAAGGCCCACTTGACTTCACATTCCAGGATGTCTGGCTCTAGATGAGTGATCACACCATCGTGATTATCTGGGTCATGAAGACCTTTTTTGTATAGTTCTTCTTTGTATCCTTGTCACCTCGTCTTAATATCTTCTGCTTCTGTTAGGTCCATACCATTTCTGTCCTTTATCGAGCCCATCTTTGCATCAAATGTTCCCTTGGTATCTCTAATTTTCTTGAAGAGAGTACTAGTCTTTCCCATTCTGTTCTTTTCCTCTATTTCTTTGCAGTGTTCACTGAGGAAGGCTTTCTTATCTCTTCTTGCTATTCTTTGGAACTCTGCATTCAGATGCTTAATCTTTCCTTTTCTCATTTGCTTTCACTTCTCTTCTTTTCACAGCTATTTGTAAGGCCTCTCTAGACAGCCATTTTGCTTTTTGCATTTCTTTTCCATGGGGATGGTCTTGATCTCTGTCTCCTGTACAATGTCACAAACCTCTGTCCATAGCTCATCAGGCACTCTATCTATCAGATCTAGTCCCTTAAATCTATTTCTCACTTCCACTGTATAATCATAAGGGATTTGATTTAGGTCATACCTGAATGGTCTAGTGGTTTTCCCTACTTTCTTCAGTTTAAGTCTGAATTTGGTAATAAGGAGTTCATGATCTGAGCCACAGTCAGCTCTTGGTCTTGTTTTTGTTGACTGTATAGAGCTTCTCCATCTTTGACTGCAAAGACTATAATCAATCTGATTTTGGTGTTACCATCTGGTGATGTCCATGTGTAGAGCCTTCTCTTGTGTTATTGGAAGAGGGCTTTTGGAAAAGGGCCGATACCGGGGTCCAGCCCTGGTGGATCTAGGGTAATCTGAAGCAGGGACGGAGTCAGCGTCTAGAGGAAAATTGTTTAATTAAAAATATGGAGAGAGATTATAAAAGAATAGTGTGGTAGGAAAATTTGTGGAGAAAAGATGCTGAATAACTTGGTTTATGCAGAAAACCAATAAAACCATGGGAGAAGGGGTTTTCACTGCCTATGTAGGCCACAGGCGTCTTCTCGGTCTCTCGGAGGAGCGGAGACACAAAGAGCATCCCCGTTCAGATCTTAGAAGCCCAGGCAAAATTAGCAGGCTTGGCGAGCCTCCGTGCTCCAGATGGGAATTCAGCCAGAAAAGAAGAGAACAAGAAAAGACGACACGAGGGAAACCAGTCTTTCCAGGAATTGGTCCATTTCTCTATTTTCCAGGGCTGCTTTTACACTTTAAGTCATACAGAGAGATAAATGGAAAATACAAAGTCACACAGGGTCAGCAGTCCTGACCCTTATTGAAACCACGCTTTCTTTCTGCATTCCTTCCGATATACAAAATTCTCAGGTGATTTACTTCTGGGAGCCAGCGTGAGGAATTCCACCCGTGACCAGGTCATGTGGCAAGAGCTCTGATGGCAAGGCTAAGCAGACCTCAGGTTTTCCCCCTGGAATTTCCTGAGCATCCACCCCCCAAAAAATAAGAATCTGCCTGCTTTTCCACTTTTCTGATATTCTCTGGAAAAAAGTCAACTCAGGGCTTTAGTCTTCTGCATTTGAAAGGGATGTTTCAATTAAACCTCCTCTGATAGCTCTCTAGCTTGTCTAACAGGTTCCCCCGGACCTCTTACAGCTTGTGAATTGCTTACAGCCCCCCAACTGCGAGAGGCACAAAGCTTAAAAGCATCTTAAAGATACAGAGCCTTTTCTAAAGAGTTAAAAATTATATTGGTAGAGGGTTTTCACTGTTGACTCAATGATTGCTGCCAGGCCTCCATATTCTTTATCTTTTAGGCACCTGGGAGGATGTTAATCAATGTAAAAGGGATATGGAAAAAGATATATAGTAGTTCTGATGTTAGCAACACTAGACTTTTGAGTTAATTACTTCTCTTTGCACTCCTCTTGTGTCCTTGCTATGTAAGAATGTAACCTTAGTTAGTACTTTCTGAGAGTGGCACCAAACCTTGTGAAGATCAACACAAATAAGGCTTCTGGTTGACAAACCCTTATCAGAAAAAAGGCTGTAAAATGTTAATTGGCCCTTTTTGGCCAGAAGATGATGTAAATCACCTAAGACTTGTGTATACAACTAGGTATGCAGAGAGAAAAGCCTGGTTTTGATAAGAGTCTGGGCTGCTAACACTGCATAATTCTGTATTACCCATTGATCTCTATGTACAATCTAAAAGGTATATAAGGCCTTCTAAACAATAGGAGCCGGAGCCAGTCGCCGGACTGGTTTCCCCCGTGTCTCTCTCTTTTTTCCTCCCTCTCCTCTTTACTTTAATTTCAGGCTGAATTCCCATCTGGGGCGTGGAGGCTCACCAAGTCTACTTACTTGCCCTGGCTGTTAAGACCTGCGCAAAAGGGAGCCTAAGGCGAGGCACCCTTAGATATTCAAGCGAGCGCCGGTGGCCCAACATAGTGCAAATTCCTTGTCTGAAATTTTATTGGTCTTCCACGTAATCCAAGTTATTCGGCCCTCTTTCTCCACTTAATTTTCCTACGACACTGTCGTTTCTTAATCTAATCTTATATCAATCAATAAACAAGTCTTTCCTCGCCAACGCCATCCATCCTTCGAATTCCCTGGATCCACCAGGGCTGGACCCCAGCAATTTACATCATCTTTTGGCCAAGAGGCCTGCTAACATTTTATGACCCTTTCTGATGATGATTAGTCAACCAGAAAACTTATTTTCTCCAAAGGTGATTTTTCTTAAGTCAGGCACCACCCTCCGAAGGCACCAGATAAAGTTGCATTCCTACAGGGCAAAGGTGCAGTGGGCTATAATCAAGAAAAGAATTTACTTAGCCTAAGGGCTAACGTGATTAATATCAAGGTTAATACTTATTTTTCCTATATGCTAGTTATATCAATTAGTGTGTATAAGGGGCAAGGGATGTGAAGGCTTAGCAGCAAATATTGGCTCAACAATGAAACCCTCCACTGGTATAATTTCTAACTCACCCACTAATAATATACTAATAATTTTCTAACTTCTCAAAAGAATCTGTTTTTTAAAAAGTTTAGAGCATCTCGTGCCTCTCACGGTTGGGAGGCTGTGAACAATCACATATGGCCGGATAAACCTGTCAGGCAGGCTAGAGAGCCATCAGAGGAGCTTGTGGACTGAAACACTCTTGAGATGTATTAACTGGAGCTCTAAGTTAGCTCCTTTTCAGAGAGAGGTGGTGGGGGACAGCCCCCAGTAATGTCAGGAGAGCAGGTGGAAAGCATAATGCAGTAAGGCAGGCAGACTCTGGTTTTGGGGTGAATACTCAAGAAAGTCCAGGTGGACCCCTGAGGCCTGATCCTACCTTTGCATATGTCAGGCCTCCTTCCTCATGACCTTTGCCACAGGCGGGATTCTTCACGCTGGCTCCCAGCAGGCAGACACACTGAAACCATAATCACAGAAAACTACAAAAAAAAAAAAAAAAAGAAAACTAGTCAATCTAATCACATGAGGACCACAGCCTTGTCTAACTCAATGAAACTAAGCCATGCCCTGTGGGGCCACCCAAGACTGGAGGGCATGGTTGAGAGGTCTGACATAATGTGGTCCACTGGAGAAGGGAATGGCAAACCACTTCAGTATTCTTGCCTTGAGAACCCCATGAACAGTACAAAAAGGCAAAATGATAAGATAGTGAAAGAGGAACTCCCCAGGTCAGTAGGTGCCCAATATGCTACTGGAGATCAGTGGAGAAATAACTCCAGAAAGAATGAAGGGATGGAGCCAAAGCAAAAACAATACCCAGCTGTGGATGTGACTGGTAATAGAAGTAAGGTCCGATGCTGTAAAGAGCAATATTGCATAGGAACCTGGAATGTTAGGTCCATGAATCAAGGCAAATTGGAAGTGGTCAAACAGGAGATGGTAAGAGAGTGAACGTCAACATTCTAAGAATCAGCGAACTAAAATGGACTGGAATGGGTGGATTTAACTCAGATAACCATTGTATCTACTACTATGAGCAAGAATCCCTTAGAAGAAATGGAGTAGCCATCATGGTCAACAAGAGAGTCTGAAATGCAGTACTTGGATGCAATCTCAAAAATGACAGAATGATCTCTGTTCATTTCCAAGGCAAACCATAGTAATCAAACTGACTAAAATTAACGACAAAGGTAAAATATTAAAGGCAAGAAGGGAAAAATGACAAATAACACACAGGGAAACTCCCAACAGGCTATCAGCTGATTTTTCAATAGAAACTCTATAAGCTAGAAGGGAATGGCATGACATATTTAAAGTGATGAAAGGGAAGAATCTACCAGCAAGAGTAGTCTACTGATAAGACTCACAATAAGATTGATGGAGTAATCAAAAGCCTTCCAAACAAAGCAAAAGTTAAGAGAATTTATAACCGCTAAACCAGGTTTACAACAAATCCTAAAGGAACTTCTTTAGGCAGGAACCACAAGAGAAGGAAAAGGTCTACAAAAAATTAACACAAAACAAGTAACAAAATGGTAATAGGATCATCGTTCATTTCATTCAGTCGCTCAGTCGTGTCCAACTCTTTGCGACCCCATGAATCGCAGCACGCCAGGCCTCCCTGTCCATCACCAACTCCCGGAGTTCACTCAGACTCACGTCCATCGAGTCAGTGATGCCATCCAGCCATCTCATCCTCTGTCGTCCCCTTCTCCTCGCCCCCAATCCCTCCCAGCATCAGAGTCTTTTCCAATGAGTCAACTCTTCACATGAGGTGGCCAACATACTGGAGTTTCAGTTTTAGCATCATTTCTTCCAAAGAAACCCCAGGGCTGATCTCCTTCAGAATGGACTGGTTGGATCTCCTTGCAGTCCAAGGGACTCTCAAGAGTCTTCTCCAACACCACAGTTCAAACGCATCAGGTTTTCAGCACCCAGCTATCTTCACAGTCCAACTCTCACATCCATACATGACCACTGGAAAAACCATAGCCTTGACTAGATGGACCTTTGTTGGCAAAGTAATGTCTCTGCTTTTCAATATGCTATCTAGGTTGGTCATAACTTTTCTTCCAAGGAGTAAGCATCTTTTAATTTCATGGCTACAGTCACCATCTGCAGTGATTTTGGAGCCCCCCCAAATAAAGTCTGACACTGTTTCCACTGTTTCCTCATCTATTTGCCATGAAGTGATGGGACTGGATGCCATGACCTTCATTTTCTGAATGTTGAGCTTTAAGCCAACTTTTTCACTCTCCACTTTCACTTTCATCAAGAGGCTTTTGAGTTCCTCTTCACTTTCTGCCATAAGGGTGGTGTCATCTGCATATCTGAGGTTATTGATATTTCTCCCAGCAATCTTGATTCCAGCTTGTGCTTCTTCCAGCTTAGCCTTTCTCATGATACATCTCAATAATTACCTTAAATGTAAATGGATTAAATGCACCAACCAAAAGATACACACTGGCTAGGTGTATACAAAAACCCATGCATATGTTGTCTACAAAGGTCCACCTCAGACCTATGGATATTTACAGATTGAAAGTAAGGGAATGGGAGAAGGCATTTCACTTAGATGGAAATCATAAGAAAGCTTGAGTAGCAATACTCATATCAGAAAAAATAGACTTTAAAACAAAGACTGTTATAAGAGACAAAGAAGTACATTACATAATGATGAAGGGTTCAATCCAAGAAGAAAAAACAATTATAAATATGTATGTACCCAACATAGCACCTCAATATGTAAGGCAAATGCTAACATCAGAAAGGTAGAAGTCGACAGAAATACAATAATCGTGGGGGACTTTAATACCCCACTTTCATCAATAGACAGATCATCTAGACAGAAAATCAATAAGGAAATACAGACCTTAAATAACACTTTAGATGAATCAAACTTAATTCCAAAAGCATCAGACTATACAGTCTTCTCAAGTGCACATGGTACATCTCCAGGATTGACCACATGCTGAGCCACAAGATAAGCCTGGGTAAATTTAAGAAAACTGAAATCATATCAAGCATCTTTTCTGATCACACAGCTATGAGATTTAGAAATAAACTACAAGAAAAAAAAACTTGAAGAAACGCAAACACATGGTGGCTAAACAATAAGCTACTAAACAACCATTGGATCACTGGAGAAATCAAAGAAGAAATTAAAAATTACCTAGAGACAAATGAAAACAAAAGCATAACAGTTCAAAACTTAATGGGTACAGCAAAAGCAATTCTAAGAGGGAAGTTTATAGCAATACAATCTTACCTCAAGAAACAATAAAAATCTCAAATAGACAATCTAATCTTACACCTAAAACAACCAGAGAAAGAAGAACAAACAAAACCTAAAGTTAGTAGAAGGAAGGAAATTATAAAAATCAGAGCAGAAATAAAATACAGACAAAATAATCACAAATATCAATGAAATTAAAAGCTGGTTCTTTGAAAAGATAAACAAAATTGATAGATCTTTAGCCAGACTCATCAAGAAAGACCAGACAAGACTCAAATCAGTAAAATTATCAGTGAAAAAGTAGACTCCACAGAAATACCAATGATCATAAGAGACTATTAACAACCATTTGCCAATAAAAATGGACAATGTGGAAGAAATGTAAAGTCTCCCTAGACTGAACTAGGAAGAAAAAATAAACAGACCAATCCCAAGTGCTGAAATTGAAGCCATACTTAAAAACCTCTCAACAAATACAAGTCCAGGACCTGATGGCCTCACAGTCAAATTTTATATCAAACATTTAGAGAAAAGGTAATATCTAGCCTTCTGAAACTGTTCCAAAAAGTTGCAGAGGAAGGAAAACTTCCAAAATCATTTTATGACATCACTATCACCCTGATACCAAAACCAGACAAAAATACCACATACAAAAAAAAGAAAATTTCAGGCCAATAACACCGATGACCGTACATGCAAAACTCCGCAACAAAATGCTAGCAGTTCATACCCAACCATATATTTAAAAGATCATACACTATGATCAAGTGGGATTCATCCCAGGGATGCAAGGACTTTTCAACATCTGCAAATCAATCGATGTGATATACCACCATCAACAAACTGAAGAATAAAAGCCATATGATCACCTCAATAGATGCAGAATAAGCTTTTGACAAAATTCAGCACCAATTTATGATAAAATGCTTCAGAAAGTGGGCATAAAGGGTACATACCTCAACATAATAAAGGCCATCTATGACAAACCTGCTTCCCTGGTGGCTCAGCGCATAAAGAATCTGCCTGCAATTCAGGAGACTCAGCTCAGTCCCGGGGTTGGGAAGATCCCCTGGAAGAGGAAATGGCAACCCACTCCAGTATTCTTGCCTGGACAATCCCATGCACAGAGGAGCCTGATGGGCTATGTAAGGCTGGACCCCGGGGGCCATAATGGGCCGCCCCTCCTCTCCCTCCCGCCGGCGGGGGAAGTCCCTAATGGAAGGAGCCGCCCAGATCCTGGGGACCAGTGACAGCATGCTTGCCGGCTAAAGCTGCCCCACCCCAGCCACATAAAAGGACCTATCAGCCTGCGATGCCTCTGCCTGGCGACCTATCCGAACCCCCGCCCATTAACCTGACCATCCCTCGCAACAAACTTATATAAGCCACTTCTAACATGGTCTGGGCGCGGACTTCCTCGACCTGCCTCGTTTGGTCCGGGAACCCCGTCTGGGAGCGCTTTGCCATTAAAAAGCGTTAGATACTCTTTTCGGGGTCCTGGTCGTCTTTACCTAACAGGCTACAGTCCACAGGTTGGCAAAGAGTTGGACATGACTGAGCAACTAACTCACATACACACACGTGACAAACCTACAGCTGGCATCATACTCAACAGTGAAAAGCTGAAAGCATCCCCTTTAAGATCAGGAACAAGACAAGGATATCCACTCTCACTTTTAGTCAACATAGTTTTGGGAGTCCTAGCTACAGCAATCAGAGAAGAAAAAGAAGTAAAGGGAATCCAAATTGGAAAAGAAGAAGTTAGAGCGTCACTGTTTGCAGATGACATGAGAGAAGATAGAAGATCCTTTCAATATGCTACCAGAAAGCTACTAGAACTCAACAATGAATTTGGTAAAGTTGTAGGTTACAAAATTAATACACAGAAATCTGTTGCATTTCTATCCACTAACAACAAAAGGTCAGAAAGAGAAATTCAAGAAGTAATTCTATTTACCATTGCATCTAAAAGAATAAACTACCTAGGAAGAAACCTACCTAGAAGACAAAAGACCTGTACTCCAAAATCTATAAGATGCTGATGAAAGAAACTGAAGAAGATATAAACAGATGGAAAGATATACCATGTTCATGGATTGAAAAAATCAATATTGTCAAAATGACTAATACTATCCAAGGCAATCTACAGATTCAATGCAATCCCTATCAAATTGCCAATGGCATTTTTCACAGAACTAGAACCAAAAAATCTCAAAATTTCTATGGAGACACAAAAAAACCATGAATAGAGAAAACAATCTTGGGGGAAAAAAAAAAAAAAAAAAAACAAACTGGAGCTGGAGGAAGCTCCCTGACTTCAGACTATACTAAAAGCTACAGTCATCAAAACAGTATGGTACTGGCACAAAAATAGAAATATAGATCAATGGAACAGGATAGAACACCCAGAAATAAGTCCATGCACCTATGGTCAATTAATCTATGACAAAGGAGGCAAGACTACACAATATTGTAAAGACAGTTTCTTCAACAAATGGTGCTGGAAAAACTGGATATCCACATGCAAAAGAATGAAATTAGATTATTCCTTGACCCCCATACACAAAAATAAGCTCAAAGTTGATTAAAGACCTAAATGTGAGACCAGATACTCCTCTGGTCTAAAGCTCCTAGAGGAAAACATAGGTAGAACACTTTCTGACATAAACCAACATCGTTTTCAATCCATCTCCCAGAAAAAATGGAAATAAAAGTAAAAATAAACAATTGGGACCTACTTAAACTTAAAAGCTTCTGCACAGCAAATGATACAATAAACAAAACAAAAAGACAACCCACAGATTGGAAGAAAATATTTGCAAATAATGTGACCAGTAAAGGATTAGTCTCCAAAATTTACAAACAGCTTATGATGCTTTAATGGCATCAAAAGAAACAACCCACTCAAAAAATGGGGAGAAGACTTGAATCGACATTTCTCCAAAGAGGACACACAGATGGCTAGTAGGCACATGAAAAGATGTTCAACATTGCAAATTAGTAGAAAAATGCAACTCAAAGTTACGATGAGATATCACTTCATACTGGTCAGAATAGCTATCATCAAAAAATCTGCAAACAAATGCTGGAGAGAGGAAGGGAACCCTTCTACACTGTTTGTGGGAATGTAATTTGATACAGCCACTATGGAGAATAGTATGGAGGTTCCTTAAGAAACAAAAAATAGAGCTCTCATATGACCCTACAATCACACTCCTGGGCATTTATCCACAGAAAAACATGATCCAAAAGGATATATGCACCCCAGTGTTCATTACAGCACTGTTTACAATAGCTGAGACATAGAAGCAACCTAAATGTCCATTGACAGAGGAATGGGTAAAGAAGATGTGGTACATATATAGAAAATGCAGTATTAGCCATTAAATAAAATGAAATAATGCCATTTGCAGCAACATGGATGCACCTAGAGAGAGTCATACTGAGTGAAGTAAGTCAGACAGAGAAGAAGAAATATCATATGACGTCTCTTATATGTGGAATCTAAAAAGAAATGATACAAATGAACTTACAAAACAGAAAGAGGTTCACAAACTTAGAAAACAAACTTATGGTTGCTAAGGGGAAGGGATAGTTAGGGACTTTGGGAAGGTCATGTATATACTGCTATATTTAAAATGGATAACCAACAAAGAACTATTGGACAGCACCGAGAACTCTTCTTAATGTTATGTGCAGACCTGGATGGGAGCAGGATTTGAGGGAGAATGGGTACATGTATATGTATGGCTGAGTCCCTTCACTGCTCACCTGAAACTACCACAATGTTGTTAATCAGCTACTCACCCATTTTTTGGCCTTCCCTTGTAGCTTAGTCGGTAAAGAATCTGCCTGCAGTGCAGGAGACCCGGGTTCGATCCCTGGGTTGGGAAGATCCACTGGAGAAGGAAATGGCAACCCACTCCAGTATCCTTTCCTGGAAAATCTCATGGACAGAGGAACCTGGTGGACTGCAGTCCATGGCGTCGCAAAGAGTCTGGCACGACTGAGCGACTAACACACACACACACTCATTTTTTATTTTATTTTTTCTAGTTGATTTTGTTTTTTTTTCCCCAAATATTAAATTTTTATTTTGTAATCAGCTACACCCCAATACAAAATAAAAATTTAATATTCAGGAAAAAAACAAAATCAACTAGAAAAAAATGAGTGAGTGGAACAAGGTATGAAAGACCCTTTTTTTTTTGCAGGGGGGGGGCCTCATTGTCCAGCTTGTATATCAAGGATCAAATCTCTTGGCAGTTAAAGTGCTGCTGAGTCCTAACCACTAGGCCACTAGGGAATTCCCAAAGTATCCCAGATACTTCTAAATGCAATAGTGAATAGTTAATCTGGCTAGGGTTCTAGGGAATATAGGGGAAGAGTTGTTTTGAAGAAAAGGTGTCTGGGAAGATGACATCTGAGCAAACAAAGGAAGCAGGAAGAGAGCTATACAGATATTTAGTGTGCCTGAAATGCTTACAGAATAGCTAGGAGAACAGTGAGGCTGGAGCAATGGTGCGGGTGGAAAGTAAGGTCAAAGAAGTAGTGCAGGTTTGGGTAATTAGAAATGAATTTTGACTTGTTCATGATTTGAGATGGAAAGCCATTAAAGGTTTGTTTGCTTGTTTTTAAGTAGTTTTATTGAACGATGTATTCATTTCCTAAGACTGCCATACAAATACCACAAACTGGGTGGCTTAAAACAACAGAAATTATTCTCACAGTTCTGGAGTCCAGGAGTTTGAAATCAGGGTGTTAGTTGGGTTGATCCTTTCTGGAGGTTGAGTCCTCAGGAACTGTAAAATTTTGAAGAAGGAAGGTAATACAGCTAAGACAGCAATCACTAAGATAGGAGAGAACCAAGAGAATGCGGTGTTCTGGAAGCTAAGCGAAGAGCCTGTTTCAATATTTCTTTAGAGAAAGGTTACTGGTTAATTAAGAGGAGGGGGACTGAGACTTTGACCATTCAGTTTAGCAATATGAAAGTCACTGGTGACCTTGATAGGAACAGTCATAGTTGACTGAGAGGGACAAATGCCTGACTGGGTTCAAGAAACAAGGGGAGGAGAGGAATTGAGGTAAGGAAGAGAAGCTTTGCTCTAAAAGGGAGCCCCGAGTGGAACAATAGAGGAGTATGAGGACTGTTTTTGATTTTTAAGGGGAGAAATAATACCAAGTTTGTACAGCAACGGGAATGATCAAATAGGGTGGGAAGCATTAAGGGTATCGAGGAGAAAGCCAGATTGCAGGTGCAATGCCCTGAGTGAGAGGGATGAGACGTAGCCTGCAGGAGTGGTGCGGGCCTTCCAGAGGGGCAGGGGCAAGTCATCTGCTCAGTGGGCTGGGGTGGGCAGGATGCCCATGTGGGACAGGTGCCAGTCACTGGGTAGATGTGGCAGAGGGAGCTATTGAAATTCTAATAGCACAAAACTCGGAGTGTGGATGGGGAGGTGGGTATTGGAATTTTAAGGAAAGAAAGAAAGGTATAATCATCTAGACCAGTGGGAGTCAGGGACTAGGGAAATATGGAAGCAGTAAGCGCCCCCTGCAGGTTGGGGTCAAGAATTCATAGTAAGACTGGGCAACACGGCTGGGTGTCTTTCTCCTGTCGTATTTAGATCTGTGGCTGTTGACTCAGAGTAGGCACAGGACTGGGTTTCTAGCAAGATTCGGACTGGGCCAAACAACAAGAGAGAAAGATGAGCAAAGGAGGTGAGAATGTGTCTGCAAGGGAGTGATCACAACGCTTGATTGGGGCCTTTTAGTTTGGTAAAAAGCAAAGTGAAGACAAAGAGTGGTAAGAGATGGGGAAAACAGGTTGTAGGTCTCATGTGCAACAGAAGAATTGCTGAACTTGAGGTGCCAGAAGGTATGAATCAAAAATGTGAGGTGATGAATCAAGCACAGAACACTTGAAATTCAATGTACGGTGGGGTCGTGTTATTAGTAGTGATAAGGACTCAGATATGACTAGGATTTCCTGGTGGGTCAGATGGTAAAGAGGCTGCCTTCAATGCGGGAGACCCAGGTTCGATCCCTGGGTCAGGAAGATCCCCTGGAGAAGGAGATAGCAACCCACTCCAGTATTCTTGCCTGGAAAATCCCATGGACAGAGAAGTCTGGCGGACTAGAGCCCACAGGGTCTCAAAGAGCTGGACACGACTGAGACTTCATTTTCACTTTCACTTTCATGACTAGGAGAGTGGGTAGTTGAAGAGGGATTGAGGACAAGTTCACTGGGTAGAGGGAGTAAGAGGTCAGGATTTGAAAAGATCATCTCCATGGAGATTGAAATCACCTAGAACCAAAGCTAGAAGTAGATTTGGAGAGTATGACAGTGAGCCTGGGGCTGAAATTGGCAAGGAATGAGTGGAAGTGCTCTGGTGGGGTAAATGGCAGCAACAGGAGGGGTAGTGGGTGATAGTCTGTCAATGGACACTTCAGTCTGGAGGTTCTTAGGGTTTAGGCTTTAGGGAGGAGAAGGGAGATGGTAGGGAAAGGGTGTTTAAAGAGCATTGAAGAGGCAGGGGGCACCCTTCTCAACTCTAGGTCTGGGGGTATAAGAAAGTGGAAGAGAAGCAGCCAGCAATGTAGGTGACTACAGAGCGTGAAGCGGAAGGAGTGTTCTTACAAAAGGTGGTGTATACAGGAGGGTGTGCCCACAACTGCCCTTGAGTTCCAGAGGCCCCCGTGGAAGGGCTCCATAAGATGGGGCAGGCTTTGAGGTGGGGCTGGAAAGAAACATACCGGGCTATAGCGGCTCCCGATGTGGGGGAAGAGGGATGACTTAAGAGCCTGGTGTTTGGAGCCAGGGTTGTTCGGGGGAAGCATGGTGACAGTGGTCTAACAGTCTCAAGGCACGTGGTGGGGAAGCCACCATGAGTGTGAGGGTTGCTGGGGTCTTGGGTCATGTGACATTCCTGCCAACCAGCGAGGAGGAGGCCGGAGAGAGGACATCTTATCAGAGTATTCAGAGGTCCCTGAAGGTCTACGGGGGTCAGGGCAAGATTGTCTCACCTGAAAATACATAGTGCAAGAATTTTCTAAGTACATCACATCTCTTCATTCTCCTAACAACCCCATGAGGTAAGTGCTATGAGTACCACTTTTAGATGAGAAGAACAATTTGCCCCAGGCTATACAGCCAATAAATGGTGGAGTCCAGATATGAATGGAGACTGTTCATCTGCCCAAGGCCCATAGTCTTAACCACTAACATAGAGATACTTGACATGCATTGAACATTGATTGGGAACCATCCATTACCCATTTCTCTGTGAACTCTCTAAGAATAGGGACTGCTGTTAATCCTTTCCTCTCCTACATGTGGCATGACACCAGGAATATGGAGGGCATTTACTAAATGCTTGACTAGTAAATAAATGTATTAATAAGTAGAAAAATGAAGGGTAGAGGTTAAATTAAAAATGAATAAAACAGCTCCTTTGCCATACCAGATATTAAAAACTTGTTGTAAAGTTATAATAAGTAAAAAAGGACATAAAAACACATGAATAGAGTAGAATATAAAGTCAGGAATTAGACCTAAATATACATTGGAATTTATGATATGAAACATATGAACTTTGAAATTAGTGTGGAAATGTGGACTATTTAATATATGATGTTGGGGAAACTAGTTGATCATCTGAAAAAAAATACAATCTGAATACAGTGCAAAAATACAGTCTTACACTGTCACAAGATACAATTCAGATGGATCAAAAAGTTATAAAACAATGAAATCCTAGAAGTTTGAGAAATAAACATGATATATATTTATTTATTTATTTTTCATCTCAATGTGGGGAAGTCATTTCTAAATGTAATATTAAGCCCCATATATAAAAGATCAATAAATCTGAACAATGTAAAAACAGAAATTTCAGCATGACAAAAACAATTGGTAAAGATAAAAAAGTACAATAAGCTGTGATAAAATGGTTGCAACTCATGTCATAGATATAAAGGGATTCTAAAAGTCAAAGTAAAAATTACTCAAGAGCATAGTGGATAAAGGACAGGAAAGCCTAATTAACAGAAAAAAAATATATATATATGCTCTTAAGTATATAAAACACGTTCAGCCTCATTCACATTAAGAGAAATGGAATTTAAATTATGCTGGAATACCATAGTCAAACATAGTTACACACTATCACTCTGGAGAAAATCCAGGTTTGGGAAACAGGGATACTTACATACTTGTACATGTGCAACATTACATATGTACATACAAGGATATTCATTGCAGCTTTTGTAACAGCAGCAGGTAAGAAGTAACTTAACTGTACATGAACAGGGATAGGTCACATCATACAGCAGGATGTTGCTCCACACACACCAGTAAATATAAGAACCTGTTAAAAAGCATGAGGAAACTGTAGAATGATACGGAATGAGTTCCCATATACAAGTGGAAAAACACAAAATGCTGGATAGCATGCTATCATTTCTATTTTTTGAAAGAGAGGATACAAACTATATGAATGTTTGGTGTGTTTCTATAGGCGTAAGTTACTTTAGAAGGACACCCAAGAAACTGGAAATATTGGGTGCCCAGAATTGAGTACACTGGATACAAGTGCTATCTTGCAAAGTCATGCATAAGGATTACCACAAATCCTTCGTATCTTCTGAATTTGTACTCAGATATAGTAACCTAAAGAATCTGCCTGCAATGAGGGAGACCTGGGTTCGATCCCTGGGATAGGGGGAAGTTCTGGAGAAGGGAAAGGCCACCCACTCCAGTATTCTGGCCTGGAGAATTCCATGGACTCTATAGTCCATGGGGTTGCAAAGAGTTGGACACAACTGAACGCCTTTCACTTACTCATAGTAACCTCTTTCAAAAAACAGTAGTGATCATAACTAAAGTGAACATCTTTTTGTCCTCAAGTTGGGGAGACAAGACATACATTTATTGCTTTACCACAAGATGGAAAGTGTTTGGCATCCTAAGAGAGCCAGGGATGAAATTATGTTCTGACTGGGCTGGAAAGACAGCGCTCATGGAAATTTAGGCAGGAGGATGCTTGTATTTTATTTAAATATTATAGTATACGGAGCTAGAACGAGTGCTCTAACCTCCAAGTTCAAGTCATATTCAGCAGCACTTTGGCCTCCAACAAGACTTTTTTCTGGTTAAAAGCAGGTGCCTTAAAACTCAAGAGTTCTAAAAGAGCCCAGATAGCATCTGGCAAAAGTCAGGGGTCTAATGTCACTAGTGCGCACATCACCCTCCATCATGACCTGTTCCAGTGTTAAAGTAGCTGTGCTTAACACTGTTGTGTGCCAGCAGGAGACAGAAAATATATGTTATTTTTAGTAAATTCTAGTACCAGTGGTGCATGCTCTTTGGACTCGCTGGCAGACTTGCCTCTCAGCTCCTGGGAAGCCAAATTTAGTTAAATTGCCATCCTTGTCTGTCATTTCAAGTGGAGAAATGGACTTTTTAGATTCCTCAAGCAGGAATGTAATGGGTGAATAAATTCCCAAGGCGGCATCCAACTGTGGCTGGACTGACAGTTTGGGGATTTTATTTCCCCTAAAACTAAGGATGGATGCAGAGTTTCAGCTCAGCAGCTGATAAAGACATCTGATTTACTGAGACAGCAAACGGAACTCGCCTGCCTTTATTTTTCGAAGTAGAAGAAAGGTCTCAGGTAACTCATCAACTCTAGCCCTTTCCATAACAATTAGTATAAACTGTCTTAGAGAAAGATTAAGATACCATAACATGAGAGAAAGAAACTTGTTATTTCACTATTTATTGCTTTAGTCACCAAAAAGCCTCTATTAAAATGGACTCTTTATTGTCCTTTTAAGTGTAATATTTGACACATACATTCCTCTGCTTTCTCACTCCCATTTCCCAGAGGCAATTGCTATCTTGATTCTATGCTTATAATTTCCAGTTTGAGTCTTGTCTTTTCATATTCTCTGTAGCTTTTTTTTAATGACCATAATTTCTTAAATTAATGTAGTCACAACTATCAGTAGTCTCTTTTATAGTCAATTCTTTCTGTACTACGTGTTCAAAAAAATCTTTATGACCTCAATGATATTTTTATACATTTCTCTTCTAAAGTTTAAAAGGTTTCCTTTTCATATTTAAAATCTTAGACCAAGCAGAATTGCTTTTTATGAATAAAGTGGGAAAGGGGTCTAAATTCAACTTTTTCCCTTTATGCATTTATCAATGAATTGTTTCTGGACAATTTTCTAAATAGTCCCATTGGTCTGAAATATTACCTTGGTTATATATCAGTTTCATAAATGAATGGGAAAAATAATAATGAGTGGGTCTTCTGATTTTGTGCCATTTGTTAATTTCGCTATACTTACTTTACTGTCTCACAATCTTAATTATCATTATAATAAGTTTTATAATCAATTAAATATCTCACAGGGCAAGTCCCATCCCTCTTAAGACGTTATTCTTCTAGGTGTGTCCAGGCTTGCTTCATCTCTATCTTCCTAGAATTAGCTTGTGAAGTCCCACAAAAACAGAGTTGGGACTTTAATTGAAACTGTGCTGATTTACAGACCAGTCCAGGGAGAATGAAAATCTGTACAATTTTGAGTCTTTCTATAGAGATCAGTCCTGGGTATTCTTTGGAAGGAATGATGCTAAAGCTGAAACTCCAGTACTTTGGCCACCTCATGCAAAGAGTTGACTCATTGGAAAAGACCCTGATGCTGGGAGGGATTGGGGGCAGGAGGAGAAGGGGACGACAGAGGATGAGATGGCTGGATGGCATCACGGACTCGATGGACATGGGTTTGGGTGAACTCTGGGAGTTGGTGATGGACAGGGAGGCCTGGTGTGCTGCGATTCATGGGGTCACAAAGAGTCGGACACGACTGAGCGACTGAACTGAACTGATTCTTAGGTACCTCACAGTTTGGGGGTTCTGCTTTATTTTGTTGTTGTTTTGCTGTTATAAATGCTCTCTTTCCCCCCTTCTTTTTAAAAATGTTTTTCAAACTATTTGTTGCTGGAATATAGAAATGTATTTGATTTTTTTTACTTTTAGCCAGCTAAACTCTATTTTTTTCTACTTTTTTTTTTTTGCTTGTTAGTTTTTGGTTTTTTGGCTCTGCCACATGGTTTATGGGATTTTAGTTCCCTGACCAAGGCCCATGGCAGTGAAAACACAGTGGAAGTGCAGAGTCCTAACCACTGGACGGCCAGGGAATTCCTTATTTTTTCTACTTTTTGTCTGTAGATTCTTTTAAGCTATATAGACAGCCATATCTGTGAATAATGACAATTTTATTTCTTCCTTTCCAAAACTTGTGCTTTACTTTCTTATATTGTGTTTGCTAGAAACTCCAGTACAATGTTAAATAGAAGTAATATCAGACATTTTTTTTCTTCTTGTTCCTGATTTTAAAGGAAAAGCTTTTAAATTTCCATTGAGAATAATACTTGTTATAAAATTTTTGTAGATGCTTTAAATCAGGCTAAGGAATTTCTAATTCTAGTTCGCTTACAGTTTTTTTAAAATCATAAGTGGATGTTGAATTTTGTCTTATTTCTTTCTCCATCCATTCTAATAACATGCTTTTTCTCCCTTGAACCTATTAATGTGATGAATGACATTTATAGATTTTTCTAATGCTAAATCATTCTTGCTCTCCTGAATAAACCCAACTTGAACACAGATGATATATTTTTGTATATATTTGGAATGGTATATCTCTTGAAAATTTAGTAGAATTTGCTGGTTAAACTATGTGATCCTGGCATTTTATTCTTAAGAATCTTTTAGCATTTCAATTTCTCCATTACAGGAAGTATAGGCTTTCTATGTCTTCTAAATGCATTTCTAGTGAATTACATTTTTCTAGGAATTTGTTTCCAGTTTACCTAGGTTTTCAAATTTATTGGTATGAAATATTCCAGTATTTTTTCATGTCTTTAGCCTCTGCTGGTCTGGATTTATGCCTCATTTTATATTCCTAATTATTATATATGCCTTCTTTTTTGCTTGGTTCATCTCAGAGTTTTCATCTATTTTAATAATCTTTTCAAAGAGTCAGCTTGGGCTTTGTTGAAGTTCATTATCTTTGTTCTCTATTTCTCTTTATTTTCTCCTTTCTTTTACTTTTCATGGGTAAATTGTTATTTTTCTAATTTAAGTTGATTACTTAGTTGCTTAATTTTCAGTCCTTCTTTTCTTCCAATATAAGTATTTAAAGCTATATGTTTTCCTCTCTCTTCATGTAGTATGTAGTATTTAATAAAATTGTTATGCAGATTTTTACTATCAATTTAGTCATGTTTTTAGATTTCATCATGATTTCCAAATGTATGAGATTAAAAATTTTTTTTGATATCTACAGGTAATTGAGAAAAATATGACTTGTCAATTCCTTGAAATTTATTGAGACTTTTCTTCTTACAGTTTGGTCCATTACTATTGAAAAAAATCCCATGTGTATTTGAAATGAATATAGTTAACAAATTGTCTATTTAAGCTTAACTAAAGTTTTCAAATATTCTATATATTTACTGATTTTTAGTATGCTTATCAAAGACATGTTTAAATCTTACAGCATGATGGTAGACTTGTCAGTTTCTCCTTATTCTCTTTTACATTTAATTTTACATTTTAGGAAACTATTGAGAAAGGAAAAATTACTGAATTAATCAGGAAATATTTTAAAAATCTAACAATGATTTTTGCTAAACACTCTTTTGTTTGATATTAACACCACAGATTTTTGAGGGGTTGGTATTTCCCTAGTACATATGTATTTTTAAAAATTCTTTTCATTTTTCCTGCCAAGTTGCTTCTAGTGCATATCTTGTACATAGCATATACATATAACTGAATTTAAAAAAAAATCAATTTGGTAAACTTTTGACCAGTGAGTTTACATTTATTGTACTTATTGATATATTGTACTTGATTCTACCATTTTATTTTTACTATTTTTCTTTCCTCCAACTCTATGCATTTTATTTTTTATTACATATTTCTGTATTCTAATTGTTTTCTCTTTATAAATTTATAAATTATTCACTCTATTTCTGTTCTCTCGGTGGTTACCCTGGACATTTTACCAAACTTATTTGATAAGATCTAGTGTCAAATAGGGCTTCCCTGGTGGCTCAGATGGTCAAGAATCCACCTGCAATGTGGGAGACCTGGGTTCAATCCCTGGGTTGGGAAGATCCCCTGGAGGAGGGCATGGCAACCCACTCCAGTATTCTTGCCTGGAGAATCCCATGGAGAGAGGAGCCCGGCAGGTTATATATAGTCCATGTGGTCTCAGAGTCGGACATGACCGAGCAACTAAGAACAGCACAGCACAGTATCAAATAATATATTAAACTTCTATTTTTCCTTTTATTAAAATATAAATTTATTTTAATTGGAGGTTAATTACTTTACAATATTGTATTGGTTTTGCCATACATCAACATGAATCTGCCACAGGTATACACGTGTTCCCCATCCTGAACCCCTCTCCCTCCTCCCTCCCCGTACCATCCCTCTGGGTCATCTCAGTGCTTAGAACACTAATTTCAGCAAACACCGTGTCTGCTTATGTTATTACAGATCCAGGATTTTAGTGCTGTCCTTTTATAACCCCCTTGAATTAAACAATATAATACTCAGTTTTTCACATGAACAATATTTGCTTAGGTTTGGTGGCTCAGTCAGTAAATAATCCACCTGCAATGCAGGAGAGCAGGGTTTGACATCTGATTTGGGAAGATCCTCTGGAGAAGGAAATGGCAACCTACTCCAGTATTCTTCCCTGAGAAATTTAACCTAAGGATTCATGTTTTTCATCATTTCTGAAAATTTCAGCCACCTCTCCTTCAGTTTTTCTTGCACAGAAATTCTAATTAGACAAATATTAGACTTTCTCACTTTTTCCTCCAAATCTATCATCTTTTTCTAATTTTTCATTCTATTGTATCTGTATGCTACATTCTACTCATTTCTTCAGTACTATCTTCCAGCTTGCTAATTTTCTTTTCAGCTGTGGTTAATCTTCCAGTGAGATTTTTTTCATTTCAACAATTACATTTTTTTCATTTCTAGAACTTCTCATTTTTTGTCCTTCAAATATGCCTCCTCATTCAAATAATTATTGCTTACTTTTTTGTGAGTCTTAAAACATTTCATGCATAGATATTCTGTATTCCATATTCAACAGTTCCAGTATCTGCAGTACCTGAATGAATAATTCCATTATTTGCTGTTTCTACTGTCAAAATGTTTTACCTTTTACTAGGCTTCATGTGCTTAATGAGCTACTTCGTGATCTTAATCTGAGGGAATTTTGGAGGACTAAATTGAACAAACATTTCTTACAGGGATCACCATCTGTTTCTGACAATGTCCAGGGGGTTTCACCAACATGGTACTCTTTCAGACCTCTAAGAGGTAAAAGGCCAGGCTCAGCTTCTCCATCTTGCTCCTGGTCCTAGCAAGTCAAATGATAGCAGTCATGCCACCTGCATTATGCTCTATGTCCATCTCCTACCCCCAGGCCTTCCACAACTTCAAATTCCTGCTGTGCATCAACAAGATGAGGTAGACGTGTTTAGAGGGATTGCCCTTCCCTCAACAGAGGTCTGGCATGGGTCAGTGTCTGGGTCCAGAAGTGTACCTCCTATAGGTGTATGCTCATCCGTCATGAGTGAAAAGTCACAGAAATTCACTCATCCTGACCTGCTAACGATAGTCTTAGCATCAGTATCTGCTTTGAATCTACCAGGACCAGCTTTCTCGTGCCCTGTTTCTGTCAGTTATCACAAGAACCGCCAGACGCCTAGGTCAGCTCCCAGACTCAGATCGAAGGGTCCATACATCCCTAATCCTGCCCGTTTTAGCACTCTTCTCCAATTCCTGGACCTATCATGCCCTCTAAAATTCATGGTTCATCAAAACTGCCTTTCAACCTTTTTTTTCCTGGATGCCCTCATCAACTTCTTGCAACAACTGAAATGTGGATTGCCCCTGAAAGCAGTTTTGCCTGCAGTTCTCAAATGCTGTTTTTCCTCTCATACAGCTTGTTGCCACTGGGCCTAAAGGTTTGGGTCGCATCTCCTTGTTCTTCAGTGCTTCTTTCAGATCTATCTCCCTTCTCCCCAAACCTATAGCTTTGATACTCATGTCATCAGAATAAGACCATTTATTTGGATGTCAATAAGATAGGAAAAGGAAATAAAAGGTACAGGCATCAGAAAGGGAAGAAACAAAATTATTTCTTGTTCACAGATGCAGAAAACTCAAAAGAATTGACCAAAAAACTGTGAGTTTAATTATAAACTCATAACAAGGTTGCAGGAGACAAGATTAACATACAAAAAATCATTTTCCTGTATACTAGTAATGAACAAGTGGAATTTGAAATTAAAGACACATCACCAGCAGAGCACAGAGAACTTTTAGGGTAGTGAAAATACTCTGTATCATAATGATGGGTATATATGTGTCACTTTACATTGGTCCAAATTCAGGTTATACACTACTAAGAGTGAATCCTCAGGTAAACTATGGACCTTGGATGACTATACGTCTGTGTATTTTAGATTCATTAATTGTAACCAGGGCATGTTGCTAATGTGGAGAAAGTTATACATGTATGGGGATACAAGGTATATGGGAAATCTGTGTAGCTTCCTCTAGATTTTGCTGTGAATCTAAAGCTCTAATAAAGATATAAAAAACAAACTTATGGTTACCAGGGGAAAAGTGGAATGGTAAATTGGGATTGACATTTGCACATAACTAATAAGGACCTACTGTATAGTACAGGGAACGCTACTTAGTACTCTGTAATGACCTATATGGGGAAAGAATCTAAATAAAGAGTAGATATACTTATTAGTGTAACTGATTCACTGTTGTACAGCAGAAACTAATACATTGTAAATCAACTATGCTTCAATAAAAATTTAATAAAATTCCTGTAAAAACTGTCTCTAAATATTAAAAAATTTATTTCATTAGTACACCCAAAATGAAATAGCTTAGATATATGTCTAGAAAAAATGTGTATAAGATATGAAGACAAATATAACATTCTGATGGAACTAAATTAATGTAGGGAGAATTCCATGTTCACAGATAGGAAGACTCAATATTGTCAAAAGGGCAGTTCTTACCAACATTGATCTACCGATCCTGTTTGATCCCTCTCAAAATCCCAGTAAGTTGTTTTGTGAATATCAACAAACTGATTTTTAACTATATATGGAGAAGCAAAAGACCCAGCCAACTCAATAGAAAATATAGACTCAACACAACTCCAAAGTTGGAAGACACACTACCCTACTTCAAGGTTTACTATAAAGCTACAGTAATAAAAAACTTGTGCTATTGAAATAATACACAATTAGATCAGTGGAACAGAACTACATAAATAGACCCTGATGAATACAGTCCATTGGTCTTCAACAAAGATATATTTTTTTCAGCAACCCAATTACTGTCATTATATACTGGAAGTGACAAATAGATTCAAGGGGTTCAGTTTAGTTCGGTCGCTCAGCCGTGTCCGACTATCTGCGACCCCACAACCCGCAGCACATCAGGCATCGCTGTCTATCACCAACTCCCAGAGTTTACCTAAACCCGTGTCCATTGAGTCAGTGATGCCATTCAACCAACTCATGCTATTTCGTCCCCTTCTCCTCCTGCCTTCAATCTTTCCCAGCATCAGGGTCTTTTCCAATGAGTCAGCTCTTTGCATCAGGTGGCCGAAGTATTGGAGTTTCAGCTTCAACATCAGTCCTTCCAATGAACGCCCAGGACTGATCTCCTTTAGGATGGACTAGTTGGGTCTCCTTGCAGTCCAAGGGACTCTCAAGAGTCTTCTCCAACACCACAGTTCAAAAGCATCAATTCTTCGGTGCTCAGCCTTCTTCACAGTCCAACTCTCACATCCATACATGACCACAGGAAAAACCATAGCCTTGACTAGACGGACCTTAGTTGGCAAAGTAATGTCTCTGCTTTTGAATATGCTATCTAGGTTGGTCATAACTTTTCTTCCAAGGAGTAAGTGTCTTTTAATTTCATGGCTGCAGTCACCATCTGCAGTGATTTGGAGCCCCCAAAACAAAGTCTGACACTGTTTCCACTGTTTCCCCATCTATTTCCCATGAAGTGATGGGACCAGATGGCATGATCTTCGTTTTCTGAATGTTGAGCTTTAAGCCAACTTTTCATTCTCCACTTTCACTTTCATCAAGAGGCTTTTTAGTTCCTCTTCACTTTCTGCCCTAAGTGTGGTGTTATCTGCATATCTGAGGTTATTGATATTTCTCCTGGCAATCTTGATTCCAGCTTGTGCTTCTTCCAGCCCAGTGTTTCCCATGATGTACTCTGCATAAAGTTAAATAAATAGGGTGACAATATTTGTAAGGCTTCCTCAGACAAGCATTTTGCTTCTTGCACTTCTTTTTCTTGGGAATGGTTCTGACCACTGCTTCCTGTAAATATTATGAACCTCTGTCCACAGTTTTTGTTAGGGTACTCCTTGATGTACTCCTTTTCCTATTTGCAACCAGTCTGTTGTTCCATGTCCAGTTCTAACTGTGGCTTCCTGACCTGCATACAGGTTTCTCAAGAAGCAGGTCAGGTGGTCTGGTATTCCCATCACTTTCAGAATTTTCCAGTTTATTGTGATCCACATAGTCAAACGCTTTAGCATAGTTAATAAAGCAGAAATAGATGTTTTTCTGGATCTCTCTTGCTTTTTTGATGATCCAGCGGATGTTGGCAATTTGATTTCTGGTTCCTCTGCCTTTTCTAAAACCAGCTTGAACATCTGGAATTTCATGGTTCACATATTGCTGAAGACTGGCTTGGAGAATTTTGAACATTACTAGTGTGTGCTGTTGCTGCTGCTGCTGCCAAGTCGCTTCAGTTGTGTCCAACTCTGCAACCCCATAGACGGCAGCCTACAAGGCTCCCCCGTCCCTAGGATTCTCCAGGCAAGAACACTGAAGTGGTTTGCCATTTCCTTCTCCAATGCATGAAAGTGAAAAGTGAAAGTGAAGATGCTCAGTAGTGTCTGACTCTTAGCGACCCCACGGACTGCAGCCTACCAGGCTCCTCCATCCATGGGATTTTCCAGGCAAGAGTACTGGAGTGGGGTGCCATTGCTTTCTCCAACTAGCATGTGAGATGAGTGCAATTATGTGGTAGTCTGAGCATTCTCTGGCATTGCCTTTCTTTGGGATTGGAATGAAAACTGACTCTTTCTAGTCCTGTGACCACTGCTGAGTTTTCCAAATTTGCTGGCATATTGAGTGCAGCACTTTCACAGCATCATTTTCCAGGATTTGAAATAGCTCAACTGGAATTCCATCACCTCCACTAGCTTTGTTCTTAGTGATGCTTCTTAAGGCTCAATTGACTTCCCATTCCAGGATGTCTGGCTCTAGGTGAGTGATCACACCATCGTGATTATTCAAGGAGTTAGATATGATAGATTGAGTGCCTGAAAAACTATGGACAGGGGTTCGTAATATTTACAGGAAGTGGTGGTCAGAACCATTCCCAAGAAAAAGAAGTGCAAGAAGCAAAATGCTTGTCTGAGGAAGCCTTACAAGTAGCTGAGAAAAGAAGTGAAAGGCAAAGGAGAAAAGCAAAGATAAACCCATCTGAATGCAGAATTCCAAAGAATAGCAAAGAGTGATAAAAAATTCTTCCTAAAGTGAACAATGCAAAGAAATAGACGAAAACAACAGAATGGGAAAGACCTGAGATCTCTTTAAGAAAATTAGAGATACCAAGGGAACATGTCATACAAATATGGGCTCAATAAAGGACCGAAATGATATGGACCTAACAGAAGAGATTAAGAAGAGGTTGTAAGAAAACACAGAAGACTGTACAAAAAAGACCTTAATGACACAAACATAATGGTGTGATCATTTACCTAGAGCCAGACATCCTGGAAAGTGTGAAGTCAAGAGAGCCTTAGCATCACTATGAACAAAAGCTAGTGGAAGTGATGGAATTCCAGCTGAGCTATTTCAAATCCTAAAAGATGATGCTGTTAAAGTGCTGCACTTAGTATCCCAGCAAATTTGGAAAACTCAGCAGTGGCCACAGGACTGTAAATGGTCAGTTTTCATTTCAATCCCAAAGGGCAATGCCAAAGTATGTTCAAACTACTGCAAAATTGCACTCACTTCACATGCTGGCAAAGTAATGCTCAAAATTCTCCAAGCTAGGCTTCAACAGTACATGAACCCAGAACCTCCAGATATACAAGATGGATTTAGAAAAGGCAGAGGAATCAGAGATCAAATTGCCAACATCCTTCGGATTACAGAAAAAGCAAGATAATTCCAGAAAAACATGTACTTCTGCTTCATTGACTACAATAAAGCCTTTGACTGTGTGGATCACAACAAACTGTGGAAAATTCTTAAGAGATGGGAATCCCAGACCACCTAACCTGCCTCTTAAGAAATCTGTATGCACATCGAGAATCCAGTAGTTAGAACTGGACATGGAACAATGGACCAGTTACAAATTGCAAAACGAGTATGTCAGCTATATACTGTCACCCTGATTTAGCTTATATGCAGAGTACATCATGAGAAATGCCAGGCTGGATGAAGCACAAGCTGGAATCAAGATTGCCAGGAGAAATATCAGTAACCTCAGATATGCAGATGACACCACCCTTATGGCAGAAAGTGAAGGAACTAAAGAGCCTCTTGATGAAGGTGAAAGAAGAGAGTGAAAAAGCTGATTTAAATCTGAACATTTAAAAAACGAAGATCATGGCAGCTGGTCCCATCACTTCATGACAAATGGATAGTGAAACAATGCAAACAGTGACAGCTTTTATTTTCTTGGGCTCCAAAATCATTGTGGATTGTGACTGCAGCCATGAAATTAAGACGTTTGCCCCTTGGAAGCAAAGCTATGACCAACTTAGACAATGTATTAAAAAACAGTGACATTACTTTGCCAACAGACACCTAGTCAAAGCTATGGTTTTTCCAGTAGTCATGTATGGATCTGAGAGTTGGACCATAAAGAAGTCTGAGCAGCCAAGAACTGACACTTTCAAATTATGGGTTTGGAGAAGACTCTTGAGAGTCCCTTGAACTACAAAGAGAGTAAAGCAGTCAATTCTAAAGGAAGTCAACCCTGAATATTCACTAGAAGCTGATGCTGAAGCTCCAATACTTTGACAACTTGATGAGAAGGGCCTACTCCTTGGAAAAGACCCTGATGCTGGGAAAGACTGAAGGCAGGAGGAGAAGGGGGGAGAGGACAAGGAGGTCGGATGGCTCCCTGACTCAGTGGACTTGAGTGTGAGCGAGCTCTGGGAGATGGTGAGAGGCAAGGAGGCCAGGCGCCCTGCAGTCCATGGGGTCACAGTCAGCCATGACTGAGCGACTGAACTCAGTTACTGTCATGCTGATTTGGAAGAGAGATAAAATGGTCTCATAGCTTATAAAGATTTAAAAACCAATCTGCTAGTAGGAAATGCAACATATAAAGTTACATTCAATAACTGTTCCTTGTTTAAAGATCTGATATCAGAGACAGAAGAAAAGGAGGTAAACACAGTGAGGATATGGGTAACATGGTCTTTGGAGGCAGACATGGTTAACATTTTTTCCACAGAGTAGCTACATGACCTGAATCTCTGAGTTGGCATGTGTGTGCTCTCACTTAGGGTCGTGTCTGACTCTTTGAGGCTCCATGGACTGTAGCCCACCAGGCTCCTCGGTCCATAGAGTTTTCCAGGCAAGTATACTAGAGTGGGTTGCCATTTCCTTCTCCAGGGGATCTTCCCCACCCTGGGATCAAACCTGCATCTCTTTTGTTTCCTGCACTGGCAGGCAGATTCTTTACCACTGTGCCACCTGTGTGTGTAAGATGGAGTGGAAGTATCACCTTCTTCAGAGTGGTTATTAAGAACTTTACAAGCTGTGTGTGTATATTTCTGTAAATGTGTGTGTGTGTCTCCACAATGTAGGTATTCAGTAGTAAAGGAGAATACGGCTATTAAGAAAAACCCGAGTCCAAGTAATTCTCCTGGGTTTTGAGTCAAACAGACCTAAATTAGATTGCTGTTTCTGCCACTGCCACCTATGGTCTTACTATGGTTGCAAGAAAAGGGGGTTACTGTATCTCTTTACTCCAGGGCTATATAATAGCCCAAGTAGAGAACATGAGCCAGTTTAAGTCAGTCACAAACAGGCCAAATTCTTGACTCAAAATATATCTGCTTGGAATGTGCAGAAGGTTTTGTGGTCAAGTAAATCTGCAATCTGGTCACTATCCAGCCATATGATTTTCAGAAAATCACATAATCTCTTTTTGGTTTCTCATTCTTCAAACAACTTTTGCCAAAGTCAGCATGTTTCAAAGACTTTAAGTAGAGAAAGTATTTTTGTTAAAGACTAATTTTTTTAGATATTTGCAATAAAAAGAGGTGGTCTCAAGGGTACCATTTCATATATCATAATGGAAAGAAATACAACTATTTAAAAATCTTTCATAACAGATATTCAATACCTTTATTGTGGAGGAAAAGATACAAAAATATAACATTCCCCAAAGCACAACTCTTAAAATGCTGGTTTTATTACAGGACTCAAAACTTTAATGGTATTACCATAATACCGTCAGAAAGTAGAACAAGCCCTAAAGAAAAAAGCAAAAATGCCAAGATCTTCTCCAACCACAATTATTTTTAATCCACGAAACAGAATTTCCTTACAAATTAAGTAGTTTTTATAGTAATGACATTTATCATTGATGTCATCTGTTTAATATATGACTATAGTCAGAAGAAAAGTTGCCCTGTTATTTTTCCAGAAATTGAAATGTACCATCATTAAGATAAGGAAGAGAAAGATTTGTATCCGTGTTTTGGGGATGTGTAAGGTGAGACTGAAGTCTCACAGTTGGAGAATTTATGGATATTGCTGGAGGAACTGGAGATGCTCTCTAGTAAGCGGGTAATCCCTCTTCCCCGAACGCTGCTGTTTTGGCCAGGGATTTTCACCCCAGATGGGTAGTCACCTAGGATATTAAAAATACAAGAAAAGAAATGTAGCAATTTTACAGTTTTATTATAAACAGCTTCCTCAATTGATTCATCCTTCGTTGCACGGCTTTCACTAAACCATGATTAAACAGATCATCAAAAGGGGAGATAATTCTTAGAGTAAATGCCAAAAGGCTGAACATTCTTTTTAAGTCCCGGAAACCTTAACTGAAGTTCTTCAGGGACCATTTGAAAATTCATGTCACTAGCTTTTTTAAACTTTCCCATTTCCCCAAAGACACCCTCACATCAAAACTATAAAACAACAGCTGCTACCAGAGTAACAGGCTTTATTTTAAATGCCCTGAACAAAATTCTGAAAAGTTAAATTTTATCAAAGTGATAAAAAGCCACACATATGCAAATGAAATGCCTTTGACAAGTAAAATTCCCAATTCAAGATTCTTACGTGCTAAAGCTAAAGCAATCTGGAACATCTGTTTAAGTACCACACCCTGGGATCTTAGAAAGACCCTAACTTTGAGGTGCCTTATTAAACATAAGATGCTTACCAGTGGGTGTGTTTGATCTTTGTTCTTCATTAGAAGAGCTGAAATGAGAGAATCCTGGACTCTCAACCCTTAGCTTCTATAAGTAAAAACCAAGCAACAAACAAACAAACAAAAAAACAGTGGGAAACATTTATTTCTTATTATTGGATCATCTACTTCAAATTACTCCTTAAATACAAACTAACACCCACTTTCTAATGTCTGATCAACTTTTGAGGAGTACTGTTGTAAAAAGGAAAGCAGAAGGAAATCTTCAAGGGGGGAATTACAGCATAAAAAAGGGTTTTTATTTTTAAATATGAGATCATACAATGTTTCCTAATAAGAATGACTCAGAACAGAAAGAAACCTTAGTGATGAAGGAAATAGTATAAAATCTTTAGAGCCATGTCCTTAGGTAGGTAAGAGAATGAATTATATAGAAATAAAAGGATTGGCCTTAGATAGAAACATAGACAATTCATGCATTAAAGCAGAGTACATGGTGAATGTAATGGTAGGAATACATGGAAAACCTCTTGATTGCCTCTATTTTCTCAGAAAAGGATGGGATAGGAGCGACAGCCAGAACAAGGATGAAGGAAGAGATGATGGAAGTTTGAAGTAAGAAAAGATGCGAAATAACTGTCTAGGAGAGAGGAAGATTAATCAAACCAGAGAAATGGACAAATGCCACACACTGTTCATTTGAAGTTGGTGCTAATAGATATTAAATACCAGTTAGCATGGTAGTTTCTTTTCAAATGTATAAGAACAGAGTAGGTTAAAAGCTGATTTAATCTGGGTTGGTGTTTATTAACCAACTATGATGAAGAATGAAAGGCCAATGGCGTTGACAGTGCAAGTGAGTGGAAATAACAGCAAGGAATCTGAACAGGGAAGGAAGGAGGTGAAGGGCAAGGTGAGGAGACAGAAAGGGGCAAGGTGCAGCAGTGTCCACGTGTGAATGGCACCCCAGAGCTGTGCAATGCAGTGACCTTGTGAAGGAGGGCTTCTGAAGAGTGGGGACATAGAAGGTCTCAGTCAAGGTGAAAGAGCTGTTGGCGCTGAGGTACCAGAGAAAGAAGTGGTAGTCGGAGAGTAGGATGCTTGAAATTGGGATTGTGGGAAGATGCCACTGGGACCTAGACTATGATCATGGGAGTGGATATATTTGATGGATGGCAGGAGATGGCACCACTGGAGAAGGGAAAGTCAAGGAACTGAAATATCAGGCTGTTAGAAAGATCTGTGGGGAAACTGAAATCAAGAATTCTGACAGCAATACTGTTTTTATCTTCTGACTCAATGTTGCTCTAAGAATGGAGATGTCCAACTCAGGGGCCTATGGACTCCAAAAAGGGGCTATCAGCCTGAATGGCATGAGATTCAAAGCCTAGGGGTTTTAGGGAGAAGTTAGGTTAGGAAGTCTGGAGGCCACAAAGTTAAATAAGGACAACTACCTCAAATCTAGGCCCACAATGAATGAGGAGGAAAAAATGTCGCCATTTTAAAGAGCTAACAGGGAAGCAGTGTCTTTAGAGGACAGTCACATTTTAGTTAGAATCAAGGAGGAAAACAGGCCTTCCCCAGAGGAGGCTGACGATACAAGATTTTGTGGATAACTGAGGTTGAGAAGACACACGTTTTCCAGGAGTTGGGGAGGGCTGAATACAGAATCGGCCTAGTAAGATGAGTCTGGGAAATGAGCGAGGCTCTAGGTGTCCTGAGCTCGCATAGTGACTGATGCTAACTATGGAAGGGGAGACAATGAGACTAGACCTGGTAGTCTCAGCACAGACGGCGGTGACAGGGCCAAGGCAGGGCTTCTCATCCTGGATACTACTGACATTTTTAGGCTAAGTAATATTTTGTTTAGAAGGCTGTCCTGTCCCTTGCGGCTCAGCTGGCAAAGAATCTGCCTGCAATGCAGGAGATCTGGGTTTGATGCCTGGATTGGGAAGATCCCCTAGAGAAGGGAAAGGCTACCCACTCCAGTATTTCGGCCTGGAGAATTTCATGGACTATAGTCCATGGGGTCGCAAAGAGTCGGACATGACTGAGTGTCTTTCACTTTCTTTCACTGTACATTATCAGGTGTTTAGCAGGCTTACTGGTATCTACTCACTAGATGCCAGCAGCACCCCATTCCCAGCTGTAACAACCAAATATGTCTCTAAGTGTTGCCAAATGTCTCCTGAACGGCACAAAAATGGGCCCTAGTGAAGAATCACTGTGCTAAGGGTCAACAATACAGAGAGAGAGCAGTCTTGTCCAGATTTTAAAATTATCACACGACTAAGACAGACTTTTAGCAGGGTTTACATTTCTGAGTTTTAACAAAGAGACTTGTGAAACCACCACTGCAATTAGGAGACAGAGCCATCCTATCACCTCAAAAGCCTTCCTCACACTATCCCTTTACAGACACACCCTCCCTCACCCCCTGGGAGCCACTGACATGTGTCCATCATTATCATCTGTATTTTCAAGAATGTCACAGAAATGGAATCATACAGTATATAAACTTTTGAGACTGCTGCTTTTGCTAAGCATAAGTAGTGCCTTTGAGATTGATACTAATAGTTATTTGTATCATTCATTCATTCCATTTTGGGGTTCCCCTTTCACTATTTTATCAATTATTTTAAAATAATACTTGTTTATTATCTACTATATTCTAAGGCAGAATTCTTAGTACTTTCGTATACTGCTACATTCAACCCTTCAACTACTAGCCCTTATTATTATTATTATTGTTCTACAGATAAGAAATCAGCACAGAAAATTCAAATAACTCACAGTCACACAGCCTATATGTAGCAGAAAAATCATGCCTGAAGTGAAATTCAGGAATTCTAACTAGAGAGCCCATACTCTTAACTGCTATGCTCTCAGCAAGGCCTACGAGTAAGTAAATAGCAAGGAGGGAAGAGAGGTGATAGGGAAATTATATCAGCCTCTAATCAAATCCTGAATCAGGTCTTGTATTTAAAATATCTACCTCAAAAATGTATATAATTTTTTTGAATAAATGTTTGAATGTGTTTTGTATAAAGACTAATGCCAAATGTCCCACAGAAAGAAAAAATATACCACGAAAGAAAAGGATCTTATGCAAAATCCAACTGGATTAAAAACTAACATTCCATGAAGGATTAAAAAAACGTTTAAGAGAAGAGAGAACCAAAAAAGGAAAGCTCGTTATCTGTTATGGACCAGGACCACACTGAGCAGGAGATAAGAAACTAACAGCCACCAGAGTCAGCTCCTTACCTGGTAACGCCCTGCATCCAACACCACCATTTTAGGTGTCACGCTATTGCTGGCCTCGTAATCTTGAAGTGGTACATGAGCCTCTGTGAGCTGGATTCCAAAGAGAGTGGCTAGAGAATTACTGATGCAGTACCTTTAAAAAGGAATTCAAAATGTTCATTATCAGAATCTTACCTAATTTATTTAAAAAGCAGTCACATTTTAAAAATTTCTAACAAAGTATGTCAGAGATATTGTAAATCTGGGAAAAAAGAAATTTAGAGATTTGAATAAAAATGGGAATTGGTAGCAGCACATATAAAACTGGACATCAGTGGTAAGCAATACTTTGATTAGCAAATGTAATATCAGCCTCATTATAAGAGAAAAGGAATGAGGGTAAAGATTACCAGAATAGGAATCCTAGAAGGAAAAATTCAGCTTAAGTGCCTCTGAAGGGTCAGTAAAATTGCTCAGGTGCTAACTACAACCGACAAGTAGTGACAGTGATAATAAAAGTAACATGATTTTAAAAAGTGTTTGTTTTAAAAAGGAACTGTAGAAACAGAGGTGAAGAGTGATGCACCCTATGTGTCAAAGCAATAACAAGGAAAGTTGCAAAGAATTCAATGCAGATTAGAGTATTATGAAGACTCCTAACTTACGCAATTTTCTTGCAAACAGCTAAAGCACAGAAGAGAATATCATTTTCTTCATGCCACTTGCACCTGTACAAAAAAAGACTTTAACATCCTGATCTACTGAGTTTTCATGTGCCAAATTTCAAACTTACTGTCAGTTTTTCTTAAATGATTTCAATTATTACTCAAATACTAAAATTTCTAATTTAACATACAAAAATAGATTTTTTAAAAAACAAGTTTACATCACTTCCTCAGATGCAAATTCATGATATATTGCAAACAACACACAACTATAAGAGACAAATTTTACCTTGAAATAAAATGAGAGTTCAGGAGACTTTAGTGACTATGGTTAGCATGCATTCGCAAAACAAGTATTTACTGAATATATACTACTTACCAGGCTTGTTCTAGGCATTAGGGATACAGCATTGAATGAAACACACTTAGGCACACAAAATTTACTTTCTAATGGGAAAGTCAGATTAAAGATATGTAGGCATAACATATACTAAGTTAGATGGTAAGTTCTAAGAAGGAAATAAAACAAAAAGGTGATATGAAATGCTACAGAAGGGTGACATTTTAGATAAGTTAGGCAGGGAAGGTATGACTGAGAAGTGGATGTTTGAGTGAAGACTTCAGGCAGTGATGTTAAAATGACCAACAGCATACATACAAGAACCACTATAAACCTGCATATATCTTTCCCCCGAGTGCCAAAGTCTATTGAGACTCAGAACAGCACTACCTGCATAATACTGGGTTGGCCAAAAAGTTTGTTTGGGGCTTTCTGAAAGATGAACAAACTGTTTGGCCAATCCAATAGGAGGCTTGCCTGAATTTAGCATGAATTTCCATTTAAAAATTATAAACATGGTAAACAGTAAGTACTGCATGTCTACCTACTAACCACTAAAGATAAGGAGAAGGAAACAATCCCATTTACCAATACATCAAAAAGAATAAAGAATACCTAAAAATAAACCTACCTAAGTAGGCAAAAGGACTGAAGTTCAAAAACGAGAAGATACTGATTAAAAAATCTAAAGATGACATCAACAAACGGAAAGATAAACCATGTTACTGGACTGGAAGAATCAATATTGTCAAAATACCACCTCAGTCTACTGATTCAACACAATCCCTGTCAAATCACCAATGGAAGATCAAAATTTTCCAGGCAAGAGTACTAGAGTGGGGTGCCATTGCCTTTTCCATTATGGAAATACAAAAGACCCCAAATAGCCAAAGCAATCCTGAGAGAAAAACAGAGCTGGAGATATAAGGTTCCTTGACTTCAGACTATACTATAAAGCGACAGTCATCATGAATGGTATGAAAAGGCAAAAGATATGACCCTGAGAGATGAACTCCCCAGCTTGGTAGGTGCCCTATATGCTACTGGAGAAGAGTAGAGCAATAGCTCCAGAAGGAATGAAGAGGTGGAGCCAAAGCGGAAACAATGCCCAGTGGTGGATGCGTCTGGTGGTACAAGTGAAGTCTGATGCTATAAAGAACAATAATGCATAGGAACCTGAAATGTTAGGTCCATGAGTCAAGATTAAATCAATGTGGTCGAACAGAAGATGGCAAAACTGAACACTGATGTTTTAGAAAGCAGTAAACTAAAATGGAAGGGAAAACGTGAATTTAATTCAGATGATCATTATATCTAAAACTGTGGGCAAGAATCCCTTAAAGGAGTGGAGTAGCCCTCATAGTCAACAAAGGAGTCCAAAATGCAGTACTTGGGTGTCACTCAAAAATGTTAGAATAATCTCAGCTCGCTTCCAAGGCAAACCATTCAATATCATAGTTCAGTTCAGTCCAGTCGCTCAGTCGTGTCCAGCTCTTTGCGACCCCATGAATCGCAGCATTCCAGGCCTCCCTGTCCATCACCAACTCCCGGAGTTTACTCAAACTCATGTCCATCGAGTCAGTGATGCCATCCAACCATCTCATCCTCTGTCGTCCCCTTTTCCTCCTGCCCCCAATCCCTCCCAGCATCAGGGTCTTTTCCAATGAGTCAACTCTTCGCATGAGGTGGCCAAAGTATTGGAGTTTCAGCTTCAGCATCAGTCCTTCCAAAGAAATCCCAGGACTGATCTCTAAATCCTTTAGGATGGATTGGTTGGATCTCCTTGCAGTCCAAGGGACTCTAAAGAGTCTTCTCCAACACCAAGTTCAAAAGCATCAGTTCTTCGGTGCTCAGCTTTCTTTATAGTCCAACTCTCACATCCATACATGACCACAGGAAAAACCATAGCCTTGACTAGATGGACCTTTGTTGGCAAAGTAATAGCTCTCCTTTTCAATATGCTTTCTAGGTTGGCCATAAATTTCCTTCCAAGGAGTAAGCGTTTTTTAATTTCATGGCCACAATCACCATCTGCAATGATTTTGGAGCCCCCCAAAATAAAGTCAGCTACTGTTTCCACGGCTTCCCCATCAATTCCCCATAAAGTGATGGGACCAGATGCCATGATCTTCATTTTCTGAATGTTGAGCTTTAAGCCAACTTTTTCACTCTCCTCTTGAGCTTTTTAGCTCCTCTTCACTTTCTGCCATAAGGGTGGTCTCATCTGCATATCTGAGATTACTGATATTTCTCCCAGCAATCTTGATTCCAGCTTGTGCTTTTTCCAGCCCAGCATTTCTCATGATGTACTCTGCATATAAGTTAAATAAGCAGGGTGACAATATACAGCCTGGATGTATTCCTTTTCCTATTTGGAACCAGTCTGTTGTCCAAGTCAATGACCCAATCACTGATGCTGAAGAAGCTGAACAGTTCTATGATGGCCTACAGAACCTACTGGAACACCAAAAAAGGTGTACTTTCATCATAGAGGACTGGAGCGCGAAAGAAGGAAGCCACGAGATACCTGGAATTACAGACAAGTTTGACCTTGGAGTACAAAATGAAGCAGGGCAAAGGCTAACAGGGTTTTGCCAAGAGAATACACTGGTCATAGAAAACACTCTTTTCCAGCAACACAAGAGGCAATTCCACAAACAGACATCACCAGATGGTCAATACTGACATCAGACTGATTGTATTCTTTGTAGCCAAAGATGGAGAAGCTCTATACAGTCAGCAAAAACAAGACCTGGAGCTGGCTATGGTTCAGATCATAAGCTCCTTATTGCAAAATTCAGGCTCAAGCTGAATAGAGTAGGGAGAACCAGTAAGATATTCAGGTATGACCTAAATCAAATCCCTTATGTTTATACAGTGGAGGTGATTAATAGACTCAAGGGACCAGATCTGGTAGAAGAGTGCCTGAAGAACTATGGATGGAGGTTTATGACATTGTACAGGGGGTGGTGACCAAAACCATTCCCAAGAAAAAGAAATGCAAAAAGGCAAAATGGTTGTCTGAGGAGGCCTTACAGCCGAGGAAAGAAGTGAAAGGCAAAGGAGAAAGGGAAAGATATACCCAACTGAATGCAGAGTTCCAGAGAATAATAAGGAGATATAGGAAAGCCTTCTTAAGTGAGCAATGCAAAGAAATAGAGGAAAATAACAGAATGGGAAAGACTAGAGATCTCTTTAAGCAAAATGGAGACATTTCATGCAAAGATAGGTACAATAAAGGACAAAAATGGCAAGGACCTAACAGAAGCAGAAGAGATTAAGAAGAGGTGGTAAGACTACACAGAAGATCTGTACGAAAAAGCTCTTAATGACCCAGATAACTATGATGGTGTGATCACTCACCTAGAGCTAGACATCCTGCAGTGTGAAGTCACGTGGGCCTTAGAAAGTATTACAATGAACAAAGCTAGTGGAGGTGATACATTTCCAGCTAAGCTATTTCAAATCCTTAAAAATGATGTTCTGAAAGTGCTGCACTCATTATGCCAGCAAATTTGGAAAACTCTGCAGTGGCCCGGGACTGGAAAATGTCAGTTTTCATTCCAATCCCAAAGAAAGGCAATGCCAAAGAATGTACAATTACTGTACAATTGTACTCATTTTACATGCCAGCTAGATTATGCTCAAAATCCTTCAAGCTAGACTTCAAGAGTATGTGAACTGAGAACTTCGAGATGTACAAGCTGGCTCTGGAAAAGGCAGAGGAACCAGATTTCAAATTGCCAACATACTCTGGATCATAGAAAAAGCAAGGAATTTTTAAAAAACACCTACTTCTGCTTCTCTGACTATGCTAAAGCCTTTGACTGTATGTATCACAACAAACTGGAATATTCTTAATGAGATGGGAATCTCAGCCCACATGACGCACCTCCTGAGAAACCTGCACACGTGCCAAGGAGCAACAGGTATAAGTGAAGGAGGAACAACGGACTGGTTCCAGGTTAGGAAAGGGGTATGCCAAGGCTGCATATTGTCACCCTGATGATCTGACTTACAAAGCAGAGCATATCCTGCAAAATGCTGGGGTGGAGGAATCACAACCTGGAATCAAGACTGCTGGGAGAAATATCAACAGCCTCAGGAGTGCAGATGATACCACTTTAACAGCAGAAAGTGAAGAGGAACTGAAGAGCCTCTTGATGAAGGTGAAAGAGCAGAGTGAAAAAGCTGGCTTAAAACTCAACATGCAAAAACAACGATCATGGCACCTGGTCCCATCACTTCATGGCGAATAGATGGGAAAACAGTGGAAATAATGACAGACTTTATTTTTTGGGGCTCCAAATCACTGCAGATGGTGACTGCAGCCACAAAATTAAAAGATGCTTGCTCTCAGGAAGAATAGCTACAACAAACCTAGACAGTGTATTAAAAAGCAGAGAAACCACTTTGCTGACAAAAGTCCATCTAGTCAAAGCTATGGTTTTTCCAGTAGTCATGTACGGATGTGAGAGTTGGACCATAAGGAAGGCTGAGTGCTGAAGAATCGATGCTTTTGAACTGTGGTACTGGAGAAGACCCTTGGAGAGTCCCTTGGACATCAAGGAGATCAAACCAGGCAATCCTAAAGGAAATCAACCTTGAATATGCTAAAGCTCCAATACTTTGGGCACCTGATGAGAAGAGTCAACTCACTGGAAAGACCCTGATTCTGGGGAAGATTGAGGGCAAGAGGAGAAACAGAAACAGGATAAGATGGTTGGATGGCATCACTGACTCAATGGACATGAGTTTGAGCAAACTCTGGGAGATAGTGAAGGACAGGGACACCTGGCTTGCTGCAGTCCATGGGAGTGCCTAGAGTTGGACATGATTTAGTGACCGAACAATAACAACAACAATAAATGGCACAAGTAGAGAGTTATAGATCACCAAACAGGATAAAAAGCCCAGAAGTAAACCCACACATCTAGGATCAATTAATTTATAGCAGGAGGCAAAAGAGAACCCCATGAACAGTATACCTTGAGAACCCCATGAACAGTATGAAAAGGCAAAAAGACAGGACACAGAAAGATGAACTCCCCAGCTCAGCAGTACTCAATATGCTACTGAAGATCAGTGGAGAAATAACTCCAGAAAGAATGAAGAGATGGAGCCAAAGCAAAAACAACAACCAGTTCTGGATGTGACTGCTGATGGAGGAAAGGTTTGAAGCTGTAAAGATCAATACTGCATAGGAACCTGGAACGTTAGGTCCATGAATCAAGGCAAACTGGAAGTGGTCCAACAGGAGATGGCAAGAGTGAACATCTACATTTTAGGAATCAATGAACTAAAATGGACTGGAATGGGTGAATTTAACTCACATGACTATTGTATCTACTACTGTGGGCAAGAAACCCTTAGAAGAAATGGAGTAGCCATCATGGTCAACAAAAGAGTCCGAAATGCAGGACTTGGATGCAGTCTCAAAAACGACAGAATGATCTCTGTTCGTTTCCAAGGCAAACCATTCAATATCGCAGTAATCCAAGTCTATGCCCCAACCAGTAATGCTAAAGAAGCTGAAGTTGAACAGCTCTATGAAGACCTACAAGACTTTCTAGAACTAACACCCCAAAAAGATGTCCTTTTCATTATAGGGGATGCCTAAAGGGGATGCCTATAGGGAATGCCAAAGTAGGAAGTCAAGAAATACCTGGAGTAACAGGGAAATTTTGCCTTGGAATGCGGAATGAAGCAGGGCAAAGGCTAATAGAATTCTGCCAAGAAAGCACACTGGTCATAGCAAACACCCTTTTCCAACAACACAGAAGACTCCAAACATGGACATCACCAGATGGTCAACACTGAAATCAGACTGATTATATTCTTTGCAGCCAAAGATGGAGAATCTCTATACAGTCAGCAAAAACAAGACCGGGAGCTGACTGTGGCTCAGATCATGAACTCCTTATCATCAAATTCAGACTTAAATTGAAGAAGTAGGGAATCCCACTAAACCATTCAGGTATGACCCAAACCTAATCCCTTACAATTATACAGTGGAAGTGACAAATAGATTCAAGGGATTAGATATGATAGAGTGCCTGATGAACTATGGATGGAGGTGTGTAACACTGTACAGGAAGCAGTGATCAAGACCATCCCCAAGAAAAAGAAATGCATAAAGCAAAATGGTTGTCTGAGGAGGCCTTACAAATAGCTGAGGAAAGAAGAGATGTGAAAGGCAAAGGAGAATATGAAAGATACACCCATCTAAATGGAGAGTTCCAAAGAACAGCAAGGAGAGATAAGAAAGCCTTCCTCATTGATCAGTGCAAAGAAATAGAAAACAATAGAATGGGAAAGACTAGAGATCTCTTCAAGAAAATTAGAGATACCAAGGGAGCATTTCATGCAAAGATGGGCACAATAAAGGAAAGAAATGGTATGGACCTGAAAGAAGCAGAAGATATTAAGAAGAGGTGGCAAGAATACACAGAAGAACTGTACAAAAAAGATCTTCATGACCCAGATAATCATGATGGTGTGATCACTCACCTAGAGCCAGACATCCTGGAATGGGAAGTCAAGTGGGCCTTAGGAAGCATCACTACAAACAAAGCTAGTGGAGGTGATGCAATTCCAGTGGAGCTATTTCAAATCCTAAAAGATGATGCTGTGAAAGTGCTGCACTCAATATACCAGCCAATTTGGAAAACTCAGCAGTGGCCACAGGACTGGAAAAGGTCAGTTTTCATTCCAATCCCAAAGAAAGGCAATGCCAAAGAATGCTCAAACTACCACACAACTGCACTCATCTCACACACTAGTAAAGTAATGCTCAAAGTTCTCCAAGCCAGGCTTCGATAGTACGTGAACCGTGAACTTCCAGATGTTCAAGCTGGATTTAGAGAAGGCAGAGGGACCAGAGATCAAATTGCCAACATTTGCTGGATCATCAAAAAAGCAAGAGAGTTCCAGAAAAAACATATATATTTCTGCTTTATTGACTATGCCAAAGCTTTTGACTGTGGAACACAATAAACTGTGGAAAATTCTTACAGAGATGGGAATACCAGTCCACCTGACCTGCCTCCTAAGAAATCTGAGTGCAGGTCAAGAAACAACAGTTAGAACTGGACATGGAACAGACTGGTTCCAAATCAGGCAAGGAATACGTCAAGGCTGTATACTGTCACTCTGTGTATTTAACTTCTATGCAGAGTACATCATGAGAAACGCTGGACTGGATGAAGCACAAGCTGGAATCAAGATTGCAGGGAGAAGAATCAGTAACCTCATATATGCAGATGACACCACCCTTATGGCAGAGCAAAGAGGAGGAACCGAAGAGTCTCTTGATGAAAGTGAAAGAGGAGAGTGAAAAAGTTGGCTTAAAACTCAACATTCAGAAAACTAAGATCATGGCATCTGGTCCCATCACTTCATGGCAAATAGATCGGAAAACAGTAGAAAGAGTGACAAGACTTTATTTTGGGGGGCTCTAAAATCACTGTAGATGGTGACTGCAGCCATGAAATTAAAAGATGCTTGCTGCTTGGAAGAAACATTAGGACCAACCTAGATAGCATATTAAAAAGCAGAGACATTATTTTGCCAGCAAAGATCCCTCTAGTCAATGCTATGGTTTTTCCAGTAGTCATGTATGGTTGTGAGAGCTGGACTATAGAGAAAGCTGAGCACCGAAGAATTGATGCTTTTGAACTGTGATTTTGGAGAAGACTCTTGAGAGTCCCTTGGACTGCAAGGAGATCCAACCAGTCCATCCTAAAGGAGATCAGTCCTGGGTGTTCTTTGGAAGGACTGATGCTGAAACTTAAACTCCAATACTTTGGCCACCTGAGGGCAAAGAACTGACTCATTTGGAAAAGACCCTGATGCTGGGAAAGACTGAAGGCAGGAGGAGAAGGGGACGACAGAGGATGAGACAGTTGGATGGCATCACCGACTCAATGTACAGGAGTTTGAGTAAACTCTAGGAGTTGGTGACAGACAGGGAGGCCTGGCATGCTGCAGTCCATGGGGTTGCAAAGGGTCAGACATGACTGAGCAACTGAACTCAAGGAGGGAAAAATATATAATGGAGAAAAGATAGTCTCTTCATTGAGAGGTGCTGGGGAAACTGGAATGTAAAGGAAATGAAATTAGAACATTTTCTAACATCATACATAAAAATAAACTAAAATGGATTAAAGACCTCAATGTAAGACCAACTATCATAAAACTTAAGAGGAAAACACAGGTAGAACAACTCTGACATAAAAATCACAGCAATCTCTCTTCTGACCCACCTCATAAAGAAAATAAAAACAAAAATGAACTGGGACCTAATGAAACCTAAAAGCTTTTGCACAGCAAAGAAAGTCATAAACAAGACAAAAAGACAACACCCAGAATGTGGGAATACATTCACACTATTCACACATACACACTATTATGTATCAGAGAGAGAACCAAGGAGGACCTACTGTATAGCACAGGAAATTCTACTCAATACTCTGTAATAATTTATATGGGAAACAGAATCTGAAGAAGAATAGATACATGTATCTATAACTGTATCACCATGTTGTACACATGAAACTAACTCAACATTATAAGTAAACTATATTCCAATAAGAAACAAACAAAAGAAAACTAAATCTAGTTCTCACATGTCCATGTAGAATCAAGAAATTTTAAGTTTCCAGTTAGTTTTGCCCCTTGTTCAGATTTTAATTCCCAAGAGCACCTACTTAATATACACATTTTCCATTGGAGATCATATTTTAAGTGAAAGCAATTAAAAATATTATAATGTATCCCAATATTAAAACAAACTACAACAACAAAAACCCCAGAAAAATCTGTCTCCAGGGAAAAATGTCTCCAAATCTCATACTGTTAAAAAGGACATTATTTTGATCTGGTTTATTTATACTTACTGATCTTCCTCCAAATTATCCCAAAAGATGAATGTATTTTCTAGTAAAGGACGATTCATTCTAAAAACTGTCAATAATCCAAACTTTGTATATGTTATGCTAATATGAATTATGCAACCTCAAATCTAGCTTCAGCTTTAATACATTTCCAGTGTGCTTCCTTTATGAAGTTCCTCTCTAAAGTAATAACATAAGATCATAAGTGAGTATGTCTGTTAAGCCTGCAACTCACTCCCGAAGTTTCAAAACTATTTTATCCGTTAAAATTATGTGCAGCATAGAGGACTTTTACACTCTTCCCTTGATATCTCAAGGTCTCAATGATCTCTGTTCCTCTTATTTCAGGGCTAAGTTTACTCCTGTTCAAGGACAGGCCTGCCTTTCCCTTTTCTCAGGAACCACCGTTATCTGACAGTTAACTGATGCCCTCCACCTCTAGTCAAACTTACTCACTGTTTTTTCTCAATCAGACTCTCTATGTTTTCAACCCTGAATCACTGCTCAGGCCATGTTATTCCTTTGGAAAGGTTCTCCCTTTAACCCAAATTTCTGCTCAGAGAAATTCTATCCATCTTTCCAGAAGAAGCAAATAAAACATTTATTCTATAAAGTACTTCATATATTAAATACATGAAGCAATTCCTCTCTCATGTGGTTTACCATAATCTTCTGAAAGTCTTTAAGGATTTTCAGAAATTATCATATATAACTCATGCATAATGTGCTTTACTGCTCTTATCAGGCAGGAGACTCTGAGGGCAAGGGCAACCCTGTTACTCTTTCCCTTGTTTCCCACAGAACCTAGTCTCATGCCTTACATACAAAAGCTGTATTTGTTAAATATCAAAACCTCAAGCTGGACTAAGAAAAAGCTTCTAAAGTGATATCAAAATAGAAAACTGCACCTCTTAAACTATGAATGCTTCTGGTTCAAGATGCCTAAATTTATCTCCTCTTAAGACCCTATCAAACTGAGAGTCAAACAGTCATAGTAGTGGATGCCCACAATAAAGGAGAAAACAGGAAGAGGCCTCCAAGGAAGAGAGTCTAACAGATCTGTGGGGATCAGAAAGTAAATGAAGGAGTGACACCTGATGGACCTAGACAAACGAAGTCCCAGCCTTCAGTACTCACAGAATAGGTAGCACAGACGCTAACCGACCTGTGGACCTCTGGAGAAGCTCTGAACTCACGGACATGTCCCTGGCCAGAGAGCAGAGGCAAGCTATGAGACTGGACTTCTTCTGCACAGAGAACAGTTAACTTCCCGACTCCATGCACGGAAGTGACCTGTTCTTGGAGAACTAGGCAGCAGGCGTAGGTGCTGAAACCAGGGCAAAACCTCAGGATTCTGGAAGCTATGATTCTACCTCCAACTTTACAACCAGCTCCCGTGTCTGCTTTCCCTTAGCAAAGCTTGGTCAGTTGACAGTCCCCACTGGACAACACAGAGCACATATTCATCTTTACAGCCTCATTCTAAAATAAGCCAAGGACAATCAGACATTGAAGGAACCTAGAAAGGTCCACACAGGAAGATCACAGCGAGACGGAGAAGGAGAGGGAAGCCCAGAGTGCTGCAATTCATGGGTTTGCAGGGTTAGACACGACTGAGTGACTCAACAACAACCACAGGAGGATCCCAACTCCCAACCCAAAAGGATGAGATAATCCAGGGAACCAAAGCAAGCTAACATTTCTGCCCCACCAACAAGCACCCCAATGAGATTTGTGAAATTACTACCTCTATAATCCTAGGTTTTCTTTTCATCTCTTCAACCCTCATCAACATTGATGATCGGCTATGATGATTTACACAGATAGCAACTGTGGGCTGAAAGGTTCTAGAAGATCAAAAAGTCAATCTCTCCCCAGTTTGAAAATGTCAGAGTTTGTGAGGGCTCTGTGCTGGGCCCTCTTCTCTCTGCATCCTCTGCCTAGATGATCTCATCTATACCCTGTAAGATCCATTTAGGCAGAGGATTTGGCTCTCTTCATTGCATTTTCAGTATCCAGAACAGTGCCTGAAATATAGTGAAACGAATGCTGACATTATCCAAACTTTTCCACTGAGTTCTAGGCCAGAACGACCAGCTGCTTACATACTATTTCTAGAACTTGCCTCACCAGGGCCTCAACATATTCTAAACTTGCTCCTCTTTCACTTCCTCCTCTACTCTGAGGTCTACACTAGAAACCTGTGCACTGTCTTTAGGTCTTCCTCTTTCCATCTTCTCTTCCTGTACCCAGCCCATCAGCAAGGTCCACTGATTTCAACCAATCTGACAGCTACTTACTTTACTGTCATCATCCTTGTTCAAGCCATTTCTTACATGGACCAGAGAAATGACTAATAATTACAGGCTCAATACCTTCTTTCTTGACCTCTCCTAATACATCCATTAAATACTCACAAATTTTTAGAAATCTTAGCTAATCCTGTTGATTCCCTAATTTGATAAAATTCCTTCCCTTAGCTAACAAGGCCCTATCTTTATGGTCCTTGCTTATTGCTTCAACCTCATCTTATGCATTCTCCCCTTTGCTCACTAACTCTCCAGTGGCACACACAGACTGTCTAACAGCGTTCAGTAAACACCAAGTTTTCACCTCAAGGTCTTTGCAACCCTCTGCTCAGGATGCTGTTCCTTCTATTTTTAGCAAGGCTGCTTCTCTCCTCTTGCTTAAGATCTCAGCTTTAATGTTAAATTATCAAAAAAGTCTCCTTAACATTCTAGAAAGCAGTCTACCTTTCTGCACAGTATTTCCTACTATAGTACCCTGCTGATTTCCTTACCACTGATCACAGTTAAAACCACTTTTTTTTTTTTTTAAACAGGATGTTTCTCTTTCCCACTTAAGTGTGAGCTGCATGAAAGCAGAGACCATATTAATCTTATTCACCACTACATGTTTGGTAAGTGCCTAGGATACTTACTGGGACATGCTTAATAAATATTTGTTGATTAAATAAAAGCTGCCTTGTTTCAGTCAGCGGGTCACAGTGAATTATTCAAAGGACAATTATGACAGGAAGCAACAAGGAGAATGGGGGGAATTTATAAAAGTTATAAATACTCTAGCCTTCAAAATAACATGATAGTCATTAACAGCCTGTTTAAGACTCTTGCTAATGTTTTTATGTAACTATATTCAATTTCACCAATATAAAACCCACCCATTTCTTCTGGAGGTAGAAACAATATTTATCAAAAATTTATTACAAATTTTAATAAACTTTAAGAAGTTTAAGAGCAGGGTTTGAAATGAGTCATATCTAGTTTATATGCACTGAGTCCTATCAGCTTATATTGACTAGCAGATTCTAACAACAGTTTCTATTGTCCACTAAAACCAGAACTCCTTTGTAAGATACTATTTGGAATCTTCTGAATATATGTATTCAGAATCATACGATATTATGAAGCTCAGGAAAAGGCAGATCCATCCTTTCCAAAGAAATGTATCATTACAGTGCTTAAAGTTCTATGTAATGGTTCTGTCTTTAACAGGATCCCATGGCACAGACCCCCCAGAATGCCTTACACCAAAGTTACATTATTCCTATTGCAGCCTGTACATAATCTGAGACTCAACTCTGTTTCTTCAACTCTAAAATGATTTTTTCACAGTTTAACTGAAGGTGAAATGCAACATACAAAGTAAAGTATTCTACAATGCTATTGGTCAGTCTAGAAATAGTTGAAATAGCCTAAACAAGTACAAATTTATTTTTCAAAGCAGTCATATGTAGTATTTTAATTTTTATTGCAGTATAGTTGATTTACAATATTGTGTGAGTTTTAGGTATACAGCATAGTGATTTGGTATTTTCACAGATTATATTCCATTACAGGTTATTACTAGATAATGGTATAGTAATCCTGTGTGCTATACAGTATATCCTTGTTATGTATCTATTATGTATGTATTAGTTTGAATCTGATCATCCCAAACTCCTAAATTTCTTCCTCCTCCACCCTCTTTCCCTTTGGTAACACTCTAGTTTGCCTTCTGTATCTGTGACTCTGTTTCTGGTTTGCATATATATTTGCTTATTATTCTTGATAATCTAACAACTGTAATCTTTCAAAATTTTAGTCAATAAACCATTGAGAAAATATTGATTTGTCTCTGAAATCTTCTATTGATATCATCTCACAAGATCAAGAAAGAACCAGCATCAAAATCTGCATAAAAGGTGTCTATCACTGGCTTGGTAGAAAATCCTGAGATAGTAGTGCAGTTATCTTTTAAGAAATGCTGCACTACCACTCTGGATGGCACAGAGACAATAGAGTATAACAATACAGACAATGATTCTGGATATGAAATTTTAGGCATACTTTAGCGAGTGGCTGATGCAATGGTACATAAATCTAAATATCCTAATACATCATCCATAAGCTTAAAGCCTAACAAGAATAAATGAAACAAAGTACAGGCCTGCAGCATAACTAAGAGAACATTATAAGACCACAAGCATCAATTACCTATATATAGAGGGGGAAAAAAAAAAAAACACCTCTTAATTTCCCAATGGAGTCATTTCTCAAGTTCACACCCAAGCCTTTACATAACGTCATATAGAGAGTGGAGCCCAGAAAACATGAGGGAAGAGAGAAGGGAAATGAAGAGCCCAAGATTAAATCATAATCATTCCCACAATAAGGAGGTCCATAAATATTCAGAATCCTGGTAAGATCAGAGCACTGGCTACAGGAAAGGGACTTAAAAGTGCCTGAAGACTCTAGAAGGCAGCCTGGAAGGCAATGTTTCTGGGCAGCAGAAGGCAAGAAGAAAAAGTCCTTCAGAGATTGTGTGAGGGGTAAAAAAGCAAAGAGGGGGAAATTTGATATTTTTCAGAACAAGGAAAGCAGAAGGAAAAAAAAAAGTAAAGACATAACCACACCCCCACCGCCCTGAAAGCATTCAGAGAAACCATACTTTGTTACACGGACAGAAGAGGGAGCACTTAAACTGTCCATCTCAAACCACCGGAAATAACCACCTCTGTCCAAGAAACCCAAGAAGAACACAAAGCCACTGCAGGAGCCAACCGGAGACGAGAACCACGGGCACGGACAACTCTCCCTACCCTCACTCTTGCCCAACCCCCTCCCCCCAAAAAGCATGAAGGAGAAGAAAACTGTAACGCAACACCGAAACACAACAAGGACCGCGCAGGTGGCTCAGTAGTGAAAACCAGCAAAAAACCCACCCCCAGTGCAGGAGATGCACGTGTGATCCCTGGGTCAGGAAGATCCCCTGTACAAAGAAATGGCAACCCACTCCAGTATCTTTGCTTGGGAAATCCCATGGACAGTGGAGCCTGGAGCATTACAGTCCACGGGGTTGCAAAGAGTTGGACACTACTTAGCGACCACACACACATTCTACACTGTTATTAATATACAAATTAAATATCCTCAAACAAAAATCCTGATGATACGAAAACATGGCCTAGATAAGTAACTTCAAAAATAAGACATAAGGGTTGACAAAACTCAGAAAAGAAAAATAGTATAGGAAAATAACTGAATTTCAAACTACCTAAGGAAGAAGAGATTCAAATGAGAAGTTAAGTGAAAAACTTAAGGAAACGGAAAACTAACATGAGAATAAGAGATTAATGAAAGATGAAACGGGGGTGAGAAAGAGTGACCGTAATGAAAGACAGGTAAAACAGACCAAACATACACATATCGGACATCCTTAAGAAAAATGAAATAGAAAAAAATATTACACTACAATCTAAAAAAAATATCCAGAAATAAGACCTGATTCTGCAAGAACTTGGAAAACTGACCTGCAATAATGAACTCAGAGAAATATCCCAGTGAAACTTAGACCTTAGGACTTCCCTGCTGGAACACTGATGGAGAATCTACCTGCCAAAGCAGGAGACAAAGGATCAGTCTCTGTCCAGGAAGAGTCCATATGTGGTGGGGCAACTAAGCTCATGGGCCTCAACTACTGAAGCCCACTCACCCTAGAGCCCATGCTCCGCAACAAGAGAAGCCACCACAGTGAGAAGCCTGTGCACCACAACTAGGGAGAACCCACGCACAGTAATAAAGACCCAGCACAAGAAGAAATGAACAAATGAAAAAATAAATTTCTTAAAAAACTATTAGAGTTTAAAGATGAAAAAATCATTCTTAAGGTCTCCAGGCAAAAAAGATTTTAAAAAAATCAAGAGAATTTAATGACCAAACTTCTAAAAAACAACATAAAGCAATACAGTACAGCTATATTTTTTAAAAACTCAAGGAAATAAAATGCAAACCAATGGAAAAAGTTTTAAGCACGCAAGAACACAGTTACTGTCATTCCCAAGAGCCCTTGATCAATCTACTAGATCAAGATTCAGCAAATGTTTTCTGCAAAGGCGTCAAATAACACAACAACCACTTATAACTACAGGAGATGTCCTAAGACACAGACATAAACAATAGTAATGAGACGACCCCATTTTCAATATAAAACAGATCAAGCAGACAAAAAAACATAAAGAGGTAACGCAGCTTAAACGACATAATAATGGGTACTTGTCAAAAGTTGCACCCTGACAAATACATATTGTTCTCATATATCCACAAAACAGTCCAAAAATTGATTATTTAATTTGCAAAACACTGGTAACTTTCATAAGGTAGAAATGTTATAAACAATACTCTGAACAAAATGCAAAAAGACACTAAAATTTACTAACAAAAAATCAGAAAGGCTTTCTTTCCATCTGCACATTTAAAAGCCTCATAATAACTCTTCGGTTAAAGAGAGCTGGAACTACAGAATTAAAAAAAAAAAAAGACAAAATGCTATGTCAACAACTTATGGGATGCACTGAAAGTGATGTCTGAGAAAATTCACTCCACTAAACACGTATCAATTAAAAAATCAAAAAGGTTAACACTGAGCTCACAAATCTAAACAAAGAATCACAAAGTACCAAGAATACAAAAACAGAAATGAATGAGGAAGAGAACAAAACATTAGTAGATCTAATAAACTGAAATCCTGCGGCTTAAAAAAAAAAAAAGACAATGCACGAGGTATGATTTAGGAGGGGAAAGCAGAAGCACAAATACATAAGAAACCAATGAAACAAGGAATTTTAAATTATAAGAGACTAAGTTTGCAGACTTAAATAAGTCTGGAAACCTATATAAAATGAATCATTTCCTAGGGAAGTACAGATTACCAAAACTGATGCAATTAAAGTTAGAAAGTCTAATCAAGTCAACTTGCACAGAATAAACAAAGTTATCACCCCACAAAAACTCACCAGACTCAGATAGGCACAATCTATGTGAGAAAAATTTTAAAACAATCTTGAAAGACCCAAACATAGATACGAACAATGGAAAGACATCTCCTGTCCTTGGACAGAATTCATATATAAAGATTCCAGTTCTCCAGTTAGTTTATGAATTTAATGCAATCCAAAGAACTTTACAGAACTTCCCTGGTGGCTCAGAATGTAAAGAATCTGCCTGCAATGCAGGAGACCCAGGTTTGATCCCTGGGTCAGGAAGATTCCCTGGAGAAGGGAATGGCTACCAACTCTAGTATTCTTGCCTGAAGAATCCCAAAGACAGAGGAGCCTGGTGGGCTGCAGTCCCCAGGGTCACAAAGAGTCAGACAAGACTGACTAACATTTTAAAGAAATTTTACAGAACTAGACTGAACTGTTTTGTTTAAACTGTCCTAATGTACTGCACATTCAAAATGTAATAAAACCAACAAATATGGGCAAAACCAAACTGGAATAAAGCAAGCACATCAACTATTTCAAATGAATAATTTAACCACAGTGAAGGAGAAAAACAAGAACAAATTCCAATAATTTTTTTTTTCTATATCCTGCAGCATGAGGGATCTTAGCTTCCTGACCAGAAATCAAACCTGTGACCCTTGTGGTGGAGCATGAGGTCTTAACCACTGGACCACCAGTCCCTCACCAATAACTTTTTGACTAACCTCTGACTAACAAAACTGAAAAAAAGATTCTAAACTGTTAATATGTCTTTTTTTAAACGGTGATATCACTTAATTTTACAACAACCTAATACATTCTATTGAGCACCAGGTTTTTCCATGCAGAAAAGCAATACAAAAATGGAAAACTAGAGAACTCTATGGTTTTAAATGGCAATTGCAGGTTTATGTATGAACTCAGGATGAGATGAAGACAGAGAGGGAGGAGGAAAGGGAGGACGGAGTGGGCAGGTGAGTCTAGCCACGTGAAAATGTGTGGTAAGAGTAGTACACATACATGTATTTCCTAGCTCTCTCCACTAAGGAGAACTAGAACCAAAGATGCTCTAGGAGGAAGGAACACCTAGCACCCAGACTCTATCTCCTAAATACTCTCCTCCATGAAACAGAATCAGGGCTCCTTGGATAAATGGCTAATTTAAAGCTAAAGAAGGGAAAGTAAAAGATGAACCTGGAATAATTGGAGCTGGAAAAGCAAAGAAACACTCAAAGAAGGAGGGAGCATTGTAAAATTTGACAATAACAAAACTCAAACTCCAAACAACAAAGAAACCACTGGCTATAAAGAAACCAATCTGAGCAAAAAATAAGTTAATAAGACATTACAGCTCACTGAATAAGATACTAGGAATATCTAAGTCCATAATCATAGATGAAAAAAAAAAGTCAGCAGAAAGGAAAAGCTCCTTTAATAATAAATGTGGAAACAACAACCAAATTAGAGCACCACCATTTCACAAATATAGTCATAACTGACTAGCAGATGATAAGCTAGCAGATTAAATATTAAAGAATAGATAATCTACCAAATTTCAAAGACTCTCCCAACAGAATATTAATTGTACAGTGAAAAAGAATAACTTTTCAATGGAAAAATTTGGCAGACATTATCTTAAGCAAGTGATCAAAGTTATAAGTAATGAGATTAAAATCAGCTGCCTCCAGATCTGACACTTCTGAGAAGAGACATCACTTTTGAGGTACTCTTGCTAAAAATATACAGCCTCATACCGATGAAATTATCTGCAGGGAAGCAATGAAGACACAGACATAGAGAACAGACTTCTGGAATGGAGGAAGGGGAGAAGGTGAGAGTGGATATATGGAGAGAGTGACATGTAAATATACATCACAGTGTATAAAACAGATAGCCAATGGGGATTTGCTGTATGACTCAGGGAACTCAAACTGAGGTTCTGTAACAACCTAGACCGGTAGGATGGGGAGAGAGGTGGGAGGGAGGTTCAAGAGGGAGCGGACATATATACATATATAGTTGATTCATGTTGATGTTTGGCAGAAACCAACACAATACTGTAAAGCAATTATCCTTCAATTAAAAATAATTACACACTCAAACACAACTGCAATCTAACCATTAGGAAATATAAGCAAACTCAAACTGAGAATAATTTTACAAAGTAACTGGCCTGCACTCTTCAAAAAGGTCAAGACCACCGAAGTCAAAGATTAATGAATAATTCCAGGTTAAAAGGATCCTAAAGAGACATCATAACTAAATGTAACATGTCATCCTGGGTTGGACCCTAGGTGTTTATTTTTTGCTACAGAAGACATTATTAGAACTAGCAAAATATGAATATAGCCTTCAGATTAGACAACAGTATAGATCACATGGACCACAGCCTTGTCTAACTCAATGAAACCAAGCCATGCCGTGTGGGGCCACCCAAGATGGGCGGGTCATGGCGGAGAGGCCTGACAGAATGTGGTCCACTGGAGAAGGGAATGGCAAACCACTTCAGTATTCTTGCCTTGAGAACCCCATGAACAGTATGAAAAGGCAAAATGATAGGATACTGAAAGAGGAACTCCCCAGGTTGGTAAGTGTCCAATATGCTACTGGAGATCGGTGGAGATATAACTCCAGAAATAATGAAGGGATGGAGCCAAAGCAAAAACAATACCCAGCTGTGGATGTGACTGGTGATAGAAGCAAGGTCCAATGCTGTAAAGAGCAATATTGCATAGGAACCTGGAACGTCAGGTCCATGAATCAAGGCAAATTGGACGTGGTCAAACAGGACTTGGCAAGAGTGAACATCGACATTCTAGGAATCAGCAAATGAAGATGGACTGGAATAGGTGGATTTAACTCATGATCATTATATCTACTACTGTGGGCGTGAATCCCTTAGAAGAAATGGAGTAGCCATCATGGTCAACAAAAGAGTCTGAAATGCAGTACTTGGATGCAGTCTCCAAAACGACAGAGTGATCTCTGTTCATTTCCAAGGCAAAGCCTATGCCCCAACCAGTAATGCTGAAGCTGAAATTGAACGGTTCTATGAAGACCTACAAGGCCTTTTAGAACTAACACCCCAAAAAGATGTTCTTTTCATTATAGGGGACTGGAATGCAAAAGTAGGAAGTCAAGAAACACTGGGGTAACAGGCAAATTTGGCCTTGGAGTATGGAATGAAGCAGGGCAAAGGCTAATAGAGTTTTGCCAAGAGAATGCACTGGTCATAGCAAACACCCTCTTCCAACAACACAAGAGAAGACTCTACACGTGGACATCACCAGATGGTCAATACTAAAATCAGATTGATTATATTCTTTGCAGCCAAAGATGGAGAAGGTCTATACAGTCAGCAAAAACAAGACCAGGAGCTAAGTGTGACTCAGATCATGAACTCCTTATTACCAAATTCAGACTTAAATTGAAAAAAAGTAGGGAAAACCACTAGGCCATTCAGGTATGACCTAAATCAAATCCCTTATGATTATACAGTGGAAGTGAGAAATAGATTTAAGGGAATGGACCTTATAGACAGAGTGCCTGATGAACTATGGACAGAGGTTTGTGACACTGTACAGGAGACAGGGATCAAGACCATCCCCATGGAAAAGAAATGCAAAAAAGCAAAATGGCTGTCTGGGAGGCCTTACAAATAGCTGTGAAAAGAAGAGAGGTGAAAAGCAGAGGAGAAAAGGAAAGATATAAGCATCTGAATGCAGAGTTCCAAAGAACAGCAAGGAGAGATAAGTAAGCCTTCCTCAGCGATCAATGCAAAGAAATAGAGGAAAAGAACAGAATGGAAAAGACTAGAGATCTCTTCAAGAAAATTAAGAGATACCAAAGGAACATTTCATGCAAAGATGGGCTTGATAAAGGACAGAAATGGTATGGACCTAACAGAAGGAGAAGATATTAAGAAGAGGTGGCAAGAATACACAGAAGAACTGTACAAAAAAGATCTTCATGACCATGATAATCACGACAGTGTGATCACTCACCTAGAGCCAGACATTCTGGAATGTGAAGTCAAGTGGGCCTTGGAAGTATCACTATGAACAAAGCTAGTGGAGGTGATGAAATTCCAGCTGAGCTATTTCAAATCCTGAAAGATGATGCTGTCAAAGTGCTGCACTCAATATGCCAGCCAATTTGGAAAACTCAGCAGTGGCCACAGGACTGGAAAAGGTCAGTTTTCATTCCAATCCCAAAGAAAGGAAATGCCAAAGAATGCTCAAACTACCACACAATTGCATTCATCTCACACGCTAGGAAAGTAATGCTCAAAATTCTCCGAACCAGGCTTCAGCAATACGTGAACTGTGAATTTCCAGATGAACTTCCAGATGTTCAAGCTGATTTTAGAAAAGGCAAAGGAACTAGAGATCAGATTGCCAACATCCACTGGATCAACAAAAAAGTAAGAGAGTTCCAGAAAACATCTATTTCTGCTTTATTGACTATGCCAAAGCCTTGGACTATGTGCATCACAATAAACTGGAAAATTCTGAAAGAGATGGGAATACCAGACCACCTGACCTGCCTCTTGAGAAATCTGTATGCAGGTCAGGAAGCAACAGTTCGAACTAGACATGGAACAATAGACTGGTTCCAAATAGGAAAAGGAGTACGTCCAGGCTGTATATTGTCACCCTGCTTATTTAACTTATATGCAGAGTACATCATGAGAAACACTGGGCTGGAAGAAGCACAAGCCAGAATCAAGACTGCTGGGAGAAATATCAATAACCTCAGATATGCAGATGACACCACCCTTATGGCAGAAAGTGAAGAGGGACTAAAGAGCCTCTTGATGAAAGTGAAAGAGGAGAGTGAAAAAGTTGGCTTAAAGCTCAACATTCAGAAAATTAAGATCATGGCATCTGGTCCCATCAGTTAGATGGGGAAACAGTGGAAACCGTATCAGACTTTATTTTGGGGGGCTCCAAAATCACTGCAGATGGTGACTGCAGCCATGAAATTAAAAGACGCTTACTCTTTGGAAGGAAAGTTATGACCAACCTAGACAGCATGTTAAAAAGCACAGACATTACTTTGCCAACAAAGGTCCGTCTAGTCAAGGCTATGGTTTTTCCAGTGTTCATGTATGGATGTGAGAGGTGGACTGTGAAGAAAGCTGAGCGCCAAAGAATTGATGCTTTTGCACTGTGGTGTTGGAGAAGACTCTTGAGAATCCCATGGACTGCAAGGAGATCCAACCAGTCCATCCTAAATATCAGTCCTGAGTGTCCACTGGAAGGACTGATGCTGAAACTGAAACTCCAATACTTTGGCTACCTCATGCAAAGAGCTGACTCATTGGAAAAGACCCTGATATGGGGAGGGATTGGGGGCAGAAGGAGAAGGGGACGACAGAGGATGAGATGCCTGGATGACATCACCAACTCGATGGACAGGAGTTTGGGTAAATTCTGGGAGTTGGTGATGGACAGGGAGGCGTGGCATGCTGCGGTTCATGGGGTCGCAGAGAGTCGGACACGACTGAGTGACTGAACTGAAATGATTGTAGCAATGGTAATACACTGTTTTGATAACTGTATTGTGGCAACACACGTACCTGTTCTTAGGGACATTTCTGATATTCAGGGTGAAAAGGCATTGTGTAGCAACTCACTCTTAAGTGGTTGAGAATAAGAAACAGTGTTTATTTTTATAAACATATTAAAATATTAACAATTAGAATCTGAGAATGGTATATACAATTTCCTTGTACTAGAGTCCTCCAAATTTTCTGTAAGCCCAAAATATCAAAACAAAAAATACTTTTCGTTTCATTTTCATATTTCTTATAAGAAGACTATGTAACAGAGTATTTATTTAAATGGATAGTATATACTTTCATCAGTACACTCTAAATGAATAAACACTGTCATTTTATTTGGTATTTTATTTGGTATTTTGTTTTTTGCTTTTAGTGATAAACAAAGTAACAATGTATCTTATAATCAGTGAAAACTTATATTCAAGGAAATACAACGATTCCAAAGTTTCATAGGCAAATTGTGCTTTAAAAGGCACAAACTAATCCTACTGTATTTCTCAGTTCAGAAAAAAGTCAGTATTATCATCACAAAATCACATAAGTACCTTGTGTTGCTAGAATAATCCCACATGGCCACCTCTAGGAGGCTCCGAACCCAAGTCTTGGAAGGCTCCTTCAGAAATTTTTGCTGGTAGATCCCTACTACAAGATCCTCTACTGTGAGAAGTTCTAGATCTTGTCTGATTTCTTCCGTTGGTAAATAAAGACAAACATAAAATTAGTGAATTCAGGTACACAGAACATGTACATCAAAATGGAAACACAGATACTAAAATACATTTGAGCAGTGACCCAGTTTAACTTACTTGATGACTTTGCCATATGCTTCAAACACCAGTTGACTCTGGCTCTATCATCAGACTAGAGAAGGGAAAAAATTTTACTTGTATTTTCTTCTATCCTCTGTTACTTGCAATTAATAAGGCGCAACTGTGGGAGGGAGGATGGGTAAGGGGAAGGGAAAGGCTGAAGAGTCCATGAAAACTCCATGACAACGGTTAAACAAAAAAGGGTAACATACGCTAGAAAATGCTGCTAATAATAACCAGTTATGTTCACAAAGCATTGTTAATATACTTTATGAACAGCAAGTAAGACTTAGGGTAGGCAAATGAAACCAATGTTGAGAAAAAGATAAGGTGATTTGTGTTCATGGTTAGAAATGTTTGATTTTTACTGTTTTATTAATAAAACAGTAAGGTTAAAACCCAATTCTACTACACAGAGCCTGAAAGAATTTACACAAAACAAAGAATAAAATTACAAAAAGAAGATCAAGGAATTACTACAAAAATAGTTCTGAATAAATGCTACTCTTGCCTGGAAGTGATAGCTGTACAAACTAGAAATCCATCCTGCAGGGTAAAAAGATATTATTGAAGGTATTTCAGAAGGAGGAACTATAAACATGAAATCTACCAAAGGTGAAATATATTCAGTTACTGCAGTCTTCAAAATCCCTCCAATATTAGAGAATTGTAGAAGAAAAGGCATTATACATACCTAATTACATTGAAAGCAACTAAAAATGAACATATTTTAATACACAGTTAAGACACAGGCAAAAGTTCTTTCTCTGGGTATCTTTCATGGATCATCTGTTTTCTAAGTAGATGACTTAGAAGAAATTCTTATGTTGAAATTACCTTGCAGTAGATAGGTGGCCAGTTCCCTGGGTTTGGATGAATGAATCTATAAAGATTTTGTAACACAGTTGCTTGGTCATGCCCAGATTCAAAGTGTGAAATAGGAATCTTGTGACTAGAATCACCTGAAGGAAATAAAAAGGTAGGTAGGAGTTAAAATTTGACCAAGACAAATATTATGGATTAGGTACAGAAGGATGGGTATAGGAAGAAGTAGTGGGTAACTTGTATTTAAGTACTTGTACCAAACCTGGTTACGGTCAAGTACTTTACACATTTTATCCCATAATGTTATAAAATAGGTAATATACATATTAGAGAAGAGAGAACTGAGACTCACAGAAGTTAACAATAAGTTAACAGCTGGTGAACAGTGGAGTCAGGACTCAAGCCCAGGCTTGTTAGGTGAAAGTAGCAGTGTTTTCACCATTTCTGTGCCGCTGTTCATGAATGTTTTATTAAAAAGGCTGGAGACTCAATAGTAATGATTGGTTTTTAGAAGGTTGTAAAATGGTATTCCCACTTCCAGTAAAATACAGACCAAGTAATACAACTTCCCACAAAAATTTAAGATATCGACAACAGCTACAGTATGCAAGGGATTATTAGGTCAAAAGCAAAATAAGCCACAGAGGTGATCAAATGCAAAGAGAGGTGATCAAAATGCAAAGAAGTCAGAGAGGTCAGCCTAATTCTGGAGGCAGTTTTTACCCTGGAGTCATTTGCTAATTCCTTAAGAGGAAGTTTACTGGCTAAGAAGTGTATTTCAGACAGCTTTTGGGGCCTGGTTTGTGAGACCCCTGGTGTCTAGAAAAAGCAATCATAAATCCTTTCTAGAAGAGAAATATCAACCTCAAATTACCTTAAACCATTTTTTTCCAGATAATCTATATGAATAAACCAGGTACACACACACGAAAAGAGTGAAAACCAAGACAAAGTTGAAAGACAAAATCGAATCCAGAAGCTGAAGTTTCTGGACACAGATTTTAAATAATCATGCTTATTATTTGATAAGATCAAATTACAAATTTCAACATAAAATTGGAAACTATTAAGAAAAAGAATGCTAGGAACTCTCTGGTGGTCTAGTGATGAGGACTCAGCATTTCACTGCTGGGGCCCTGGGTTCAAGCAGTGCTGTGTAGCCAATTAAAAAAATAATACAGGAAGAGTTCAAGTTCTGATAATGAAAGACTAAGGAAAAGATGGAACACATCAAACACCTGCTTGAAGGCACTGCAGAGATATAAATGAAGAGAGGAATTGTAAGTCCAAAATCTTAAAATGAAGAAATCCTAGAGAGCTGAATCTGGCATTTGGGTTTGTTGGTTATTTGGGCATTTACCAAACCTAGAAGAGAAACAGAGACTGACAAACTGAGATTTCAATAGACCTAGAGCTAGGAAGAATTTAAAATATTACTCCAGAATTACTTGTGTATCCATAAAAATTTATAAATTAAAAACCACTCCGTTGTCTTCTGGCCTCCCCCGTTTATGCTGTGAAGCCCGTTGTAAACTTCACTGAGGATCTCTTTCCATGTGTGCCAAGTCGTATCTACTGTTCAGTGCTCAAAAATGACCAGACATACTAAGAGAGCCGAATACGTGACTGAACATCAAGGTAAACAGACTGCAAAAATATGTCCAAAAAAAGAAGATCCCCATAATAGAGTTAACAAACGTAAAACTTTAAAAAAAACAAGGCTTATTATGTTCAAGGAAATAAAATTACTGATAACTTAAACAGAACCATAAAAAAGAACACATGTAGACTCAAAAACTCAAAATACATTCCCCAAACCATTTTAGAATGGCAAAACAGCCTTGATGACGAAATAAAGATTAACCCAGGTTTAACATGAATGCACAGATCCTAAAACAAACTAATAGGTTGTCCAAAAAGTTTGGTTTTTCTGTAAAATGGCTCCGGTAGTGCTTAGGTGTCTTTAACTTCATTCAAAACAGATTTGTTGCACTGTATTTTAACAGCTGTCATATCAGTGTGCATTTTAAAAAGTTTACCAAAACTGCTGAATTTTTGTGAAGCCACTTTAATTTTAAAGATGGAAGGGAAAAAAGCCACATTTTCAGAATAATATGCTTTATTATTTCAAGGTAAAAATGCAACTCAAGTGCAAAGAAAGATTTGTGAAGTATATAGAAAAGGTATTGTGACTGATCAAATATGTCAAAAGTGGTTTGCACAGTTTCATGGTAGACATTTCTTGCTGGACGATGCTCCATGGTTGGACAGATCAGGTGAAGGGGACAGCAATCAAACTGAGGCATTGAGAACAATGAACTTTATTCCACATGGGAGATAAGTGACATACTCAAAATATCCAACTCAGCCACTGAAAATCAAAGCACTATGGTAACTGCTTTTATTAAATATGTTTGGGCTGCACATAAGGGGGAAAAAAACAACCTTCTTGATCATATTTCTGAACGCAATTCTCTACTTAAAACATAACAAAAACATTTCGTTTCCAGAATAAAATTATGATGGGTGATAAAAAGCAGATACAGTACAATAATGTAAGTGGAAGATATCATGGGGCAAGCAAAATGAACCACCACCAACCACATTAAAGGCTGATCTTCATCCAAAGAAGGTGATGGTGTGCACATGGTGGGACTGGAAGGGATGAGCTGCTTCTGGAAAACGAAATGATTCGTTCCAACAATTACTACTCCCAATTAGACCAACTGAAAGCAGCACTCAATGAAAAGCATCCGGAATTAGCCAAAAGAAAACATAATCTTCCATCAGGATAACACAAGTTTGCACGTTTCTTTGATGACCAGGCAAAAGCTGTTAAAGCTTGGCTGGGAAGTTCTGATTCATCCACCATACTCACTAGACATCGCACCTTCAAATTTCCATTTATTTTGATCTTTACAAACTTCTTTTAAAGAAAAAAATTTTAATTCCCTGGTGTAAAAGGCACCTGGAACAATTCTTTGTTCTAAAAGGTAAAAAGTTTTGGGAAAATGGAATTATGAAGTTGCTGAAAAATGGTAGAAAAGTTAGTGGAAAAAAATGGTGAATCACTGTTTAATAAAGCTCTTGGTGAAAATGAAAAACATGTCCCTTATTTTTACTTTTTAAAAACCAAAGGAACTTTTTGATTAACCCGTATTAGCAAATTGAATCCAGCAATTTATTTAAGAGTTATATAGTGAAAATGCTGGGTTTGTTTGGGGAATGTAAGATTAGTTTTTAAGATTAGTAAATCACCATATAAACAAAAGACACAAATCATCTGATATCCAGAAAGAGTATTCATTAAAATATGCAACTGATGTCTCTCATGAAACTGGGAACAAAAGGGAACTTCTTTATACTGATAAAGAGTATATACCAAAACTAAAAGACAGAGAGAAAAACTACAGCAAACAGAATACTCACTGGTGAAAGACTAGGATCTTCACAGCCAGCACACTAGGACAAACAGGTTTTAAATGTTTTAAATAAAAGATACAGATTAGAAGAAGTCATTTCACAAATATAAGGAACTTTCTAAAAACCTCAGAGTTTAGCAAAGGTGGGATAAAACCAAAACAAAAAACAAACAAGTAGAAAATATAATTTTGATTCAATTTAAAACATACTATAGAGAATAATTTTTAAATAAAATTAATTTTATTGCTGAGAAAAAATATAATTGAGATCTATTACATATAATTAGCAAGAAAAATGATAAGCTACAGCTAATAAGATAAAGATTATAGAGAAAACTAAGACTTTATTATAAAGAACTACACATTTAAAAAATAAGAGTAGCTCTATATTAAAACATTTCTAACTGGGGAATTTTTGCAGAAACTAACGCCAGTGGCATTAATATGTCTCTGGTCAAAAATGTGTAAACATAAAGAATATCATGAAGCTGTCACTTCTTTTCAAAATGATTCAAAGGTTTAGATATACTCAAAATACTGAGATTAGTTTCTCTGCACAGAGGACAAGAAGGCAAAGTAGAAGGACCTGAGTTCACCTCCTCTCGCTAAGAGTTGGACACGACTGAGCAACTTCACTTTCACTTTTCACTTTCATGCATTGGAAAAGGAAATGGCAACCCATTCCAGTGTTTTCACCTGGAGAATCCCATGGGTGGAGGAGCCTGGTGGGCTGCAGTCCATGGGGTTGCTAGGAGTCAGACACAACTGAGCGACTTCACTTTGTCTTTTCACCTTCATGCATTGGAGAAGGAAATGGCAACCCACTCCAGTATTCTTGCCTGGAGAATCCCAGGGACGGGGGAGCTGCCATCTATGGGGTTGCAGCGTCAGACACGACTGAAGCGACTTAGCAGCAGCAGGAGACACTAAAAATCACAACTGCTGAAAAACTAGCAACAAAGAGGACTGGAACCTCTCCAAAAAAAATATTCTACCTCCAAAAACAAAACAAAAAAAACACCAAAACAAGATGGGGGGGCGGGGCACATGTGCAAAATAATAAAATCTCATACCTGCCAGTTGGGTGAAGCACAAACTGGAAAATAATTATATCTCAGAAGTTCTCCCACAGGCGTGATAGTTCTGAGCCTCGTGTCAGGCTCCTTAGTCCAGGGGCCTGATATTGGGAGGAGAGCCACTGGAGCCATTTGGCTTTGAAGGCTAGCAAGGCTTGCTGCAAGAGCTCCAGAGGGCTGGAAGGAAGCAGAAACCTCACTCTTGGAGAGCACACATAGGATCTCATGTGTACCAGGACCCAGGGGGAAAAAGCAGCAACTTCATAGGAATCTGAGCCAGACTTACCTGCTAGTCCTCGAGGATCTTCTCGAGAAGCAGGGGCTGCTGTGGCTCACTGTGGGGACAAGCACACTGGCGGCAAAGGTTCTGGGGCATGCTCACTGCTGTAAGCTGTCCTGAAGGATGCCATTTTAATGCCAAGTCCTAGCCCCACCGAACAGCCTGAAGGTTCCAGTGCTAACGCCTCAAGCCAAAAAATAAACAGGGTGGGACCATATCCCTACTCAGCAGACAAGCTGCTTAAAAGTTTTCCTGAGTTCAGTGAAGTGAGTGAAGTCGCTCAGTTGTGTCTTTGCGACCCCATGGACTGTAGCCTACCAGGCTCCTCCCCTCCATGGGATTCTCCAGGCAAGAGTACTGGAGTGGGGTGCCATTTCCTTCTCCAGAGGATCTTCCTGAGCTCAGAGCTGCCTCTAAACACAATCTTTGCCACTGCCCTACCCACCAGAACAGGACCCAGCTCCAACCACCAGGGGGCAGACACCAGAAGTAAAATGAATTACAATCCTGTAGCCAATGGGACTACAGAGACAGAAAGTGAGACAGAGGAATAGGTTCCAGACGAAGGAACAACAACAAAAAAACTGAGTGGAGATAGACGGTCTACCTGAAAAAGGGCTGAGCGTAATGACAGTAAAGAGGATCTGAAACCTCGGAAAAAGAATGGAGGCACAGACCAAGAAGATACAAGAAAGGTTCAGTGAAGAGCCAGATGATATAAAGAACAGAGTGGAAAATACAGTAACTGAAAAATATACTAGAAGGAATCAATAGCAAAAATCAATGAGGCAGAAGAATGGATAAGTGAGCTGGAAGACAGAATGGTGGAACTCACTGCTGTGGAACAGAATAAAGAAACAATAAAAAGAAATGAGGACAGTTGAAGAGAACTCTGAGACAATATTAAATGCACTAGCATTCATGTCATAGGGGTCCTGAAAGATGTAGAGAAAGGGCCTGACAAAATATTTGAAGATATAATATCTGGAAACTTCCCTATTATGGAAAAGTCACCCAAGTTGAGGAAGCAGAGTCATGTACAGGAGAAACCAAAGGAGGAATGTGCCAAGACACATGTTAACCAAATTGATAAAAATAAAAGACAAAAAGAAAATATTAAAAGTAACAAGGGAAAAGCAACAAATAACATTAAGAGAATCCCTGTAAGGTTATCAGCTGATTCTTCAGGAGAAACTCTCTAGGCCAGAAGGAAATGGTTTGACGTATTTAAAATGATGAAGGGAAAAATGACAACCAAAAATACTCTACTCAGCAAGGCTCTCATTCATATTTGATGCAGAAATGAAAAGCTTTATAGACAAGCAAAAGTTGTGAGAATTCAGCACTACCAAGCCAGTTTCATAACAAATGCTACAGGAACTTCTCTAAATGGAAATGAAAAGGCTGCAACTAGAAACAAAATTACAAATAGGAAAGCTCACCAGTACATACAGTAAAGACAGGAAATCACTCACACAGAATGAGGAGAGTACAAATGCAGGGTAATGGAAATGCACTTGAAATTAAGAGACCAGCAACTTAATCTTGGGTATATAGACTTCTATATCAAAACCTCTTGGTAACCACAAACCAAAAATCAATAATGGACTCAACACACAAAAATAAAAAGGTATCCAATGCTCACACAAAGAAGAAAAAGGAATCCAATCATAACATGAAGATAGTCATCAAATCACAAGAGAACAAAAGAGGAAGAAAAAAGACCTATAAAACAAGAACAAAATGAACAAATGGCAATAAGTACATACATATCAGTAATTAACTTAAATGTAAACAGATCCAAGTGCTCCAACCAAAAGACATACAGTGGTTGAACGCACAAAAATAAGGCCACATATATGTTTACAAGAGAACCACTTCAGATCTAGGGATACATACAGACTGAAAGTGAGGAGATGGAAAACGACATTCCATGCAAAAGGAAATCAACAATGGAATAATACTCGTATCAGAAAAAATGAACTTCAAAATAAAGACATACAACATACAAAAAAGGATACTACCGAATGATCAAGTTCAGTTCAGTTGCTCAGTCGTGTCCGATTCATTGCAACCACCATGGACTGCAGCACAGCAGACCTCCCTGTCCATCACCAACTCCCAGAGTTTACTCAAACCCAAGCCCATCGAGTCAGTAATGTCATCCAGTTATCTCATCCTCTGCCATCCCCTTCTCCTCCTGTCTTCAATCTTTCCCAGCATCACGGTCTTTTCCAAAGAGTTAGTTCTTCACATTAGGTGGCCACAGTTTTGGAGTTTCAGCTTTAGCATCAGTCCTTCCAATGAATATTCAGGACTGATCTCCTTTAGGATGGACTGGTTGGATCTCCTTGCAGTCCAAAGGACTCTCAAGAGTCTTCTCCAACACCGCAGTTCAAAAGCATCAATTCTTTGGTGCTCAGCTTTCTCCAGAGTCCAACTCTCACATCAATACATGATTACTGGAAAAACTGTAGCTTTGACTAGATGGATCTTTGTTGGCAAAGTAATGTCTCTGCTTTTGAATATGCTGTCGAGGTTGGTCATAACTTCTCTTCCAAGGAGGACGCGTCTTCAAATTTCATGGCTGCAGTCACCATCTGCAGTGATTTTGGAGTCCAAAAAAATAAAGTCTGACACTGTTTCCACTGTTTCTCCATCTATTTCTCATGAAGTGATGGGACTGGATGCCATGATCTTAGTTTTCTGAATGTTGAGCTTTAAGCAAACTTTTTCTCTCTCCTCTTTCACTTTCATCAAGGGGCTCTTTAGTTCCTCTTCACTTTCTGCCATAAGGGTGGTGTCATCTGCATATCTGAGGTTATTGATATTTCTCCCAGCAATCTTGATTCCAGCTTGTACTTCATCCAGCCCAGCGTTTCTCATGATGTACTCTGCATATAAGTTGAATAAACAGTGACAATATACAGCCCTGACGTACTCCTTTCCCAATTTGGATCTTTGCTTTTTTCCTTTGCCTTTCACTTTTCTTGTATTCACAGCTACTTGTAAGGCTTTCTCAAACAACCATTTTGCTGTTTTGCATTTCTTTTCCTTGGGAATGGTCTTGATCCCTGCCTCCTGTACAATGTCATGAACCTCTGTCCATAGTTCTTCAGGCACTCTATCAGATCTAATCCCTTGAATCTATTTGTTACTTCCACTGTATAATGATCAAGATATCAATCCAAAAAGAGGAATTAACAATTTTACATGCAATCAACATAGGAGCAATAATAATATAATGCAAATACTAACAGTCATAGAGATACAGGTTTGATCTCTGTGTTGGGAAGAGGAAGAAATGGGCCTCTGGGCCTGGAGGAGGAAATGGAAACCAATTTCAGGATTCTTGCTGAAAAAAATCCCATGGACAGAGGAGCCTGGCAGGCTACAATCCATAGGGTCACAAGAGTCAGACACAACTGAGCAACTGAACAAGACACACGCACCAGCCATGAAAGGAGAAGTCAACAGCAACACAAGAGTGGGGACTTCAACATTACATTTATATCAATGGACAGGTCATCCAGACCGAAAATCGGTACAAAACACAGGCCTTAAATACACGTTAGACAGACAGACTTAACTGACACTTATAGAACATTCCATATGAAAGCAGCAGAATACAAATTCTTCTCAAATGCACATGAAACATTCTCCAGGAGTGATCACAGGCTAGGCCACAAAGCAAGCTTGGGTAAACTGCAGTTACATCAATCATCTTTTCCAACCACAACACTAGAAGATTTTTTAAAAATCAAGAACAAAAAAAAACTTAAAAAAAAAAAAAACCCAGAGGATAAACAATATGCTGCTAAATAACTAATGGATCCGGAGAAGGCAATGGCACCCCACTCCAGTGCTCTTGCCTGGAAAATCCCATGGACGGAGGAGCCTGGTAGGCTGCAGTCCATGGGGTCGCTGAGGGTCCGACATGACTGAGTGACTTCACTTTCACTTTTTACTTTCCTGCACTGGAGAAGGAAATGGCAATCCACTCCAGTGTTCTTGCCTGGAGAATCCCAGGGATGGGGGAGCCTGGTAGGCTGCTGTCTATGGGGTCGCACAGAGTCAGACACGACTGAAGTGACTTAGCAGCAGCAGCAGCAACTAATGGATCATGGGGAAAAAAAACAAAGAGGAAATTAAAAAATACTTAGAGATAAATGCAAACAAAAGCACGATGGTCCAAATTTATGGGATGCATCAAAAGCAGTTCTAAGAGGGAAGTTTATAAGCAACACAGTCTTAGCAAACAAGAAAAATCTGTTAAATAAAAAAATCTAACATTACACCTAGAGCACCCAGAGGAAAAAACAAAAATTTAAAATTACCAGAAGGAAAGAGCAGAAATAAATGAAATGGAGACATAACAATAAATAGAGACAAAATAAACAATAGACAAGGTCAATGAAACCAAAAGCTGGTTCTTTGAGAAGATAAACAAAATTGATAAACCTGTAGCTAGACTCATCAAGGAAAAAAAGAGAGGGCTGAACTCAAAACTAGAAGTGAAACAAGTAGAAATTATAACAGATACCACAGAAATACAAAGGATCATAGGAAGCTACTATGAGCAACTATACATCAATAAAATGGACAATCTAGAAGAAACGGACAAATTATTAGAAAGGTGTGTGCATATCTGTACTCAGTTGCTCAGCTGTGTTGATTCTTGGAAACTTTATGGACTGTAGCCCACCAGGCTCATCTGTCCATGGGATTTTCCAGGCAAGGAATACTGAAGTGGGTTACCATTTCCTCCTCCAGGGGGTCTTCCCAACCCAGGAATGGAAACCATATCTCCCATGTCTCCTGCACTGAGCCACCTGGGAAGCTTATTAGAAAAGTTTAACCTTCCAAACCAGGAAGAAACAGAAAATACAAACAGAACAATCACAAGTACCAAGACTGAAACTAATTAAAACACTCCCAACAAAGTTAAGTCCAGGACCAGATGGCATCACAGGCGAGTTCTATTAAACACTTAGAGCAGAGTTAACATCTATCCTTCTGAAACTATTCTGAAAAATGGCACAGGAAGGAACACTTCCAAACTCATTCTATGAGGCTAAAATCAGGCATAGAAGACACGCAGAAATATTAGCAGCCAATATCAATTAACAAAGATGCAAAAACCTCAACAAATACTAGCAAACTAAATCCAACAGTATATTAAAAGGATCATACATCATGATCAATTGGAACTATCCCAAAGATACAAGTATTTTTAATTTTCTCCAAGTCAGTGTGATGCACCATATTTACAAATTAAAGAAAATCCATAGAAAAGTGGGCACAGATGGACTATACCTCAACATAATAAAGGCCATATATGACAAATTCAACACCATATTCAATGTTGAAAAGCTAAAAACATTCCCTCTAACAAGACAAGGATGTCTACTCTCCCCAGTTTTATTGAACATAGTTTGGGAGTTCTAGCCATGGCAATCAGAGAAGAAAACAAAAGGAATCCAAATTGGAAAAGCAGTAGCATAATCATCACTGTTTGTAAATGACATGATACTATACATAGAAAATCCTAAAGATGTTACCAGAGAACTTACTACAGTTCATTAATTCAGTAAAATTTTAGGAGACTAAATTAATACACAGAAATCTGTTGCTTATTTATACACTAAGAACAAAAGAACAGAAAGAAAAAATAAGGAAACCATCTCATTTGCCATCACATCAAAAAGAATAAAATACCTCAGAATAAACTTAACCTAGGGAGGCAAACAATTAGAACTGGACATGGACAACAGACTGGTTCCAAATAGGAAAAGGAGTATGTCCAGGCTGTATACTGTCACCCTGCTTATTTAACTTATATGCAGAGTACATCATGAGAAACCCTGGGCTGGAAGAAGCACAAGCTGGAATCAAGATTGCCAGGAGAAATATCAATAACCTCAGATATGCACATAACAACACCCTTATGGCAGAAAGTGAAGAGGAACTAAAAAGCCTCTTAATGAAAGCGAAAGAGGAGAGTGAAAAAGTTGGCTTAAAGCTCAACATTTAGAAAACTAAGATCATGGCATCTGGTCCTATCATTTCATGGGAAACAGATGGGGAAACAGTGGAAACAGTGTCAGACTTTATTTTTTTGGACTCCAAGATCACTGCAGATGGTGACTGCAGCCATGAAATTAAAAGATGCTTACTCCTTGGAAGGAAAGTTATGACCAACCTCGACAGCATATTCAAAAGCAGAGACATTACTTTGACAACAAAGGTCCGTCTAGTTAAGGCTATGGTTTTCCCAGTGGTCATGTATGGACTGTGAAGAAAGCTGAGCAAACAATGCTCAAACTACCGCACAATTGTACTCATCTCACATGCTAGTAAAGTAATGCTCAAAATTCTCCAACCCAGGCTTCAGCAATACATGAACCATGAACTCTCTGATGTTCAAGCTGGTTTTAGAAAAGGCAGAGGAACCAGACATCAAATTGCCAACATCCGCTGGATCATGGAAAAAGCAAGAGAGTTCCAGAAAAACATCTATTTCTGCTTTATTGACTATGCCAAAGCCTTTGACTGTGTGGATCACAATAACCTGTGGAAAATTCTGAAAGAGATGGGAACACCAGACCACCTGACCTGCCTCTTGAGAAATCTGTATGCAGGTCAGGAAGCAAGAGTTAGAACTGGACATGGAACAATAGACTGGTTCCAAATATGAAAGGGAGTATGTCAAGGCTGTATATTGTCACCCTGCTTATTTAACTTCTATGCAGAGTACATCATGAGAAATGCTGGACTGGAAGAAGAAGCACAAGCTGGAAAGATTGCCAGGAGAAATATCAATAATCTCAGATATGCAGATGACATCGCTCTTATGGCAGAAAATGAAGAGGAGCTAAAAAGCCTCCTGATGAAAGTGAAAGAGGAGAGTAAAATAGTTGACCTAAAGCTCAACATTGAAAACGAAGATCATGGCATCCAGTCCCATCACTTCATGGAAAATAGATGAGGAAACAGTGGAAACAGTGTCAGACTTTATTTTTCTGGGCTCCAAAATCACTGCAGATGGTGACTGCAGCCATGAAATTAAAAGACGCTTACTCCTTGGAAGAAAAGTTATGACCAAACTAGATAGTGTATTCATAAGCAGAGACATTACTTTGCCGACTAAGGTCCGTCTAGTCAAGGCTATGGTTTTTCCTGTGGTCATGTATGGATGTGAGAGTTGGACTGTGAAGAAGGCTGAGCGCCAGAGAATTGATGCTTTTGAACTGTGGTGTTGGAGAAGACTCTTGAGAGTCCCTTGAACTGCAAGGAGATCCAACCAGTCCATTCTGAAGGAGATCAACCCTGGGATTTCGTTGGAAGGAATGATGCTAAAGCTGAAACTCCGGTACTCTGGCTACCTCATGCGAAGAGTTGACTCACTGGAAAAGACTCTGATGCTGGGAGGGATTGGGGGCAGGAGGAGAAGGGGACGACCGAGGATGAGATGGCTGGATAGCATCACGGACTCGATGGACATGAGTCTGAGTGAACTCCGGGAGATGGTGATTAACAGGGAGGCCTGGCGTGCTGCGATTCATGAGGTTGCAAAGAGTTGGACACGACTGAGTGACTGAACTGAAGTGAAGGAGGCAAAACACCTTACTCTGAAAACTAGAAGAGGCAGAGGAAAGAAACTAAAGATGACACAGATAGATATACCATGTTCTTGGATCTGAAGAATCAATATTGTCAAAATGATTATACTACCCAAGGTAGTGTACTGACTAATGCAATCCCTATCAAATTACTAATGACACTGTTTTAGAGGACTAGAACAAAAAAAAATCTTAAAATTTGTATGCAGACACAAAAGACTCCAAAACAGCCAAAGCAATCTTAAGATGAACTGAGCTGGAGGAATCAGGCTCCCTGACTTTAGATTATAGTATAAAAGTATAGTCATCAAAACAGTATGGTCCTCATACAAAAACACAGAACAATGGAATAGGATAGAAAGCCCAGAAATAAACCCACTCACCTATGGTCAATAATCTACAGCAAAGAAGGCAAGAATATACAATGGAGAAAGGACAGTCTCTTCAGTAAGTGGTGCTGGGAAAAATGGACAGATACATGTAACAGAATGATATAATATTAAAACATTCTTTAAGAATGTAAACAAAAATAAGCTCCAAATGATTAAAGACCTAAATGTAAGACCAGATACTATAAAACTCTTAAGAGGAAAACAGAACACTTTCTGACATAAATCACAGCAGTATCTTTTTGGATCCATGTTCTAATAACAATAAAAACAATAATAAACAAATAGGACCTAACTAAAAGCTTTTACATAGGACTTCCCTCATGGTGTAGTTGCTAAGGCTCTAAGTTCTCAATGCAAGAAGCCCTGGTTCAACCCCTAATCAGGGAGCTAGATCCCAAATGCTGCAACAAAGTTTGAAGATCCCCTGGGCTACAACTAAGACCTGGCTCAACAAAATAAATACATAAATAAAAATAAATTAAAATTTAAAAGCTTTCACACAGCAAAGCAAACCATAAACAAAACCACAAGACAACCCATAGAATTAGAAAAAATATTTTAAAATGATGCAACCCACAAGGCATTATTCCCTAAATCTACAAACAGCTCATGCTGCTGAATAGTAAAAAAAAAAAAAAAAAAAAAATCAAAAAAATGGGTGGAAGATCTTAATAAACATTTTTCCAAAGATGTACAGATGATCAAAAAGCACATAAAAAGATGCTCAACTTCAATAAGTATCAAAATGCAAATCAAAATTATAATGCAAATAAAAATTATCACCTCAATAATTTTTCCAAAATTTGCATAATTATATAAACTTTAAAATTTTGTTTTTATAAATTTTATAAACATAAAAATTATAGTTTCCATTATAATTTATTGCAAATTATAATTATATTATAAATTATTATATAAATTACTATAACATTCGCATTACAATTATAAAATGAATTTGCACTATAACTTTGATAATGCAAATAAAAATTATAATGCAAATCAAAATCATCACTTCAGAATGGCCATCATCAAAATGTCTACAAACAGTAAATGCTGGAGAAGGTGCGCAGAAAAAGGAACCTCCTACACTGTTGGTAAGAATGTAAATTGGTACAACCACTATGAAAGGAGTCTGGAGGTTCCTTAAAAAAACTAAAAAGAGAGTTGCCATATGATCCAAGAATCCTACTCTTAGGCTTATATCCAGAGAAAACCATACTTTTAAAATATACATGCACTTCAATGTTCACTGCAGTACTATTTCCAATAGCCAAGAAACGGAAGCAACCTAAATGTCTATCGATAAACAGATGAATGGATAAAGATGTGGTACATATATACAATGGAAAAAAAAGAGAATAAGATAATGCGATTCGCAGGGATTTACCCAGCATCCACTGGTTAAGACTCTGTACTTCCACTGCAGAGGCACAGGTTTAATCCCTGGTTGGGGAACTGAAATACCACATTGTGTGTTGTGGGGGGAGGGGTCTCCCCCCAAAAATGCCATTTGCAGCCAATACGGATAGATCCATAGACAATCTCTATAACCTAGAGAGATTATCACACCAAGTGAAGTAAGCCAGACAAAGATATATATGGTATTGCTATATGTGGAATCTAAAAAAAGAAAAATGATACAAATGAACTTATTTACAAAACAGAAGCATATTCACAGATTTAGAAAACAAACTTATGGCTACCAAAGGGGAAAGGTAAGGAGAGGAGGGATAAATTAGGAGTTTGGGATTAACATATACACAAGACACTACTTTGCCAACAAAGGTCCATCTAGTCCAGGCTATAGTTTTTCCAGTGGTCATGTATGGATGTGAGAGCTGGACCATAAAGAAAGCTGAGTGCCAAAGAATTGATGCTTTTGAACTGTGGTGTTGGAGAAGACTCTTGAGAGTCCCTTGGACTGCAAGGAGATCCAACCAGTCCACCCTAAAGGAGATCAGTCCTGGGTGCTCTGGGAAGGACTGGGAAGTCCTGGGAAGGACTGATGCTGAAGCTGAAACTCCAATACTTTGGCCACCTCATGCGAAGAGTTGACTCACTGGAAAAGACCCTGATGCTGGGAGGGACTGGGGGCAGGAGGAGAAGGGGACAACAGAGGATGAGATGGTTGGATGGCATCACCGACTCGATGGACATGAGTTTGAGTGAACTCCGGGAGTTGGTGATGGACACGGAGGCCTGGTGTGCTGCGATTCATGGGGTTGCAAAGAGTTGGACATGACTGAGCGATTGAACTGAACTACTATATATAAAATTGATAATCAACAAGGACAGGGAAACCCTACTCAATACTGTATAATAACCTGCATGGGAAAAGAATCTGGACAATAGATATACATGCGTACAAGTTTGTGTTCACCTGAAACTAACACAATGTTGTAAATCCCACGTGTGCTGTGCATGCTAAGTTGCTTCAGTCCTGTCCAACTCCTGGCAACCCTGTGGACTGTAGCCCATTAGGCTCCTCTGTCCATGGGGTCCATCAGGTAGGAGTGCTGGAGAGGGCTGCTGTGCCCCCCTCTAGGAGGTCTTCTCAGCCCGGGAGTGCTGGAGAGGGTTGCTGTGCCCCCCTCTAGGAGAGCTTCTCAGCCCGGGAGTGCTGGAGAGGGCCGCTGTGACCACCTCTAGGAGAGCTTCTCAGCCCGGGAGTGCTGGAGAGGGCTGCTGTGACCACCTCTAGGAGAGCTTCTCAGCCTGGGATCTAACCCGTGTCTCTTACCTCTCCTGCACTGGCAGGGGGCTTTGTTAGACTACGCATGCCACCTGGGAAGCCCAAATCAACTATATTCAAACATAAAATAAAAAATTAAAAAGAAGCTGTGATATATATAGATGCACAGGACCACTACTGAGTCATTAAGAAAGAATAAAACATTGCTATTTGCTGTAACAGATGGACTTGGAGGACACTATGCCAAGTGAAATAAATCAGACCAAGATCAGTACTGTGTGTGGATCTAAAAACTACAACAAATTAGTCAATATAAAAGAAGACTCTATAAACACAGAGAACAAACCAGTGGCTTCCAGTGGGCAGAGGTGCAAGATAGGGGTGGGGGAATGGGAGGTACTAAGGATGAGGTGTAATACAGACTCAAGCATGTATTGTACAACATGGAGAATATAACCAACAGTTTGTAATAATTGTAAGTGAAAAGTAATCTTTAAAAAATGTATAAAAGTTAAAATAAAAATGCACAAACACTCCCCTAAAAATCCCCCAAATCCTAAGATTAGAATCCTGTGATTCTAAATCCGGAGATTCTTAATCTCAATAGTCTTTTTGTGAAGCATGATAAATTGTACGTGGAAGAGCAAAGAGACAAGAAAAGCCATAATATTCCAAAAGAACAAAGTAAAAATATTATGAAAATTTTGTGTTTTAACAATAAATGGGCACTAAAAAACAAGCAGATTAATAGGACAGAAGATATCAGATTCATGCCTAAGCAGAAGTGTGGCGTGGCACAGCTGGCACTGCACATGGGGACACACTGATCATTCAATAGATGGGACAGCGGATCACCCACAGGGGGAAGAGGCTGAACCTCCACCTCCCATCACACCCATTACCCACAGGGGAAAGAGGCTGAACCTCCACCTCCCATCACACCCATTGCCCACAGGGGAAAAAGAAGCTGAACCTCCACCTCACATCATACCCATTGCCCACAGGGCAAAAAAGAAGCTGAACCTCTACCTCACATCATACCCATTACCCACAGGGGAAAAAAGAAGCTGAACCTCCACCTCACATCATACCCATTGCCCACAGGGGAAAAAAGAAGCTGAACCTCCACCTCACATCATACCAATTACCCACAAGGAAGAAAAGAAGCTGAACCTCCACCTCACATCATACCCATTACCCACAGGGGAGAAAAGAAGCTGAACCTCCACCTCACATCATACCCAAGTCAATTCCAAGTGGAATAAGATCTTGGAACTATAAAATAAAGACATCTTTATGGCCTTCAAGGAGAAGGGAATTCTTTACCTGGGGTTAAGGATAGAATAAGTGTAACTCATTTGACCTTTTGGAAAAAATTTTTTTTTAGTTTTATAGGCAGATTTAATAGATGATTTGTAAAGCAGGAGTCCATTACACTGTTTATCTACTTGGATTTTGGAAGTGTAGTATTAATACCATGACTGAATAAGATGGTACACATTACAGATGAGCATCCTCTTAAAGAGTATGGGCGACTCCATGGACTGTAGTGATCCATAGACTGCATTCCTAATGCTGATTTTGCCTGAGATTTGCATTGTCTTGCAATGTTATGTGAAACTAATTACATAATTATCTTTGGAACTTAACCTCACAACCCTTATTCTAACTACAAAGTGGTTTACAAGATATTTAATGAGGTGTTATATTTGTGAAAAAAATACCATGTAATTCAAAAAGACTATAAAATAGCAGATTACTCTGCGTAGTAGTTAAGTCCTTTAGGATAATTTTAATTGTGGTCATTTTCTGATTCTCATTGCTGGAAGTTATTAAATCTTAGCAAGCATCATCAGTATTAAATGTTGAAAGTCCATTTAAACTTTAAATTTGGAGCAACTGTCTGTGTTTGAACAGATGAAATAAAGACAGCTTCGTATGCCCAGAAAGTAAAACTGTACCAATTGCTAGCCAGTCTTGTTTTAAGAGCCACATATTTCTTTTCCTGTGCTAATATTCAAGATAATTAGTATGTGGCCATTTTGTTACCCTTAAGGGACTGCAGTTCTGAATTTTTGGTTAAAGGTTTTGGCTGCTATAGAAATTTTATTTTAAATATATTTTGAATTATAAAAACAAAAAAATTTTGTATTTTTTTCCAGTTAATTGGAATGATTTCCAAATTTCTGCAAGTAAGGTAATTATAAGTTTAAAGCATTAAGCATGTATTGGTAAATAATGTATATATTCTCATTCTGAGAAATATAAATAGGTCAAGTGAAAATAAATTCTTTAAAGTTTACTACAAAAAAAGTAAAAGGGAATTCTTAAATGAGACCCCAAGCACCCACAAGCTATCAGGGAAAAAATTTATATGTTTACTACATTAAAAAGAAAAACTTCTATAAATTAAAATACCCATGAGAGAAAAGTGAAAACAGGTATCTGCACACAATTAAAATAGTCAATAAAAACAGATATACTATAAACTTCCATACACCAATAAAGATGACAAACAATCCAACAGAGAAATAGAGGGAAAGACGTCATTTAAAAAATACACAGAAATATACAGAATATGTTGGGCTTCCCTGATGGCTCAGAGTAAAGAATCTGCCAGCAATGAAGGAGACCTGGGTTCAATCCCTGGGTTGGGAAGATGCCCTGGAGAAGGGAATGGCTACCCATTCCAGTATTCTTTTTTTTTTTAAACAAAATATGTATTTATTTGGCTGCTCCAGATCTTCGTTTTGGCATGCGGGATCTAGTTCCCTGACCAGGGACTGACCCAGGCCCCATGCATTGGGAGCACAGAGTCTTATTCACTGCACCACAGGGAAGTCCCCACTCCAGTACTCTTGCCTGAAGAGTTCCATGAACAGAGGAGTTTGGTTGGGCAGCACATGGAGTTGCAAAGAGTCAGACACGACTGAGAAGTTCAAACAAGCAAAATAAAATACATTATTTAAATATGTACTTATCATAAAACTATTCATAAAACAAAGGAAATAACACAAAATTCAGAACAGTGGTTCTCTTAAGCGAGTGATGAAATCAGAGAGAAATATAGGGGTCTTCAGTGATAACAGCAAAGTGCTATTTCTTCAGCTGACTGGCAGGCACACTGCTGTTAATTATTATTCTTTAAATTTTAAGTGAATGTTATAATCTTTTTATATGTGTATGAAGCTTCGTTTTAAAAGCTGATAGACCTTCCATATAGGAAGCTGAAAGCAGTTTCTAAGGCTTGGCTCATGTTAAAGCAGAACGTATCTCTCAAAATGATTACCTATAAACAGGAAAGCAGCAGAGCGCCTCTTGTGAAGTATTGGAGAATGAGAGGGCCCAAATCTCCTACCCACCCCCATACCCCCAACACACACACACACACACAAAACCTGAACTCCCATTCAGAGGAACGTTGTAGGGGTGGGCGGGACACGGGAGACTATCAAAATCTCTTCCAGTCGTAAAATTCTTCAATATAGTGTGCTAAACCATAATGCCCACGAGGCCTTCACTCGGTCTCACACGTGCTTCTTAAAGACCAGACAGCACAGGAGCGTCAGGCTGATCTGAATGTCCTGTCCTTAGCGATTAATCATGTGTATCTCTCTCAGCGCATCACTGTGTGAGACATCAGCTGCATTACACTACCCTTGGTATCTTTATTCTGTTGACATAGCTGTCATTCTAATACAGTCATTTATCTTATTTAATTGATACATTCCCTAGGGTTATCAAATTGGCAATTTAAGACATGCTTAAATTGGTAAGCTCCAAGTATCTTAGGTTTCCTGAATGAAAAACATTGTGCTTGGTTTCAAACAGTGTGAAAAATAACTCAAGAAAACATTCCTGGAGACCTTAATAGGATTGTTTTCAAGAACCACACTTTCTGTTAATCACTTAATTTTGAGACCATTGCAAAAATAAGTTTTTTAAATGATTTTTTAAAAAAAATTAATCAGAAACAAAATAAACAGTAAAGGGCATTCTTACAAATGAGTGTCTGGCATATAGGGATTCCAATGCAATCATGAGATGAACAAACCATTAACAGAGCTTAAGTAAAAATGTGAAATTAATTCACCAGCTAAGTTTCTACTGTCACTTTTTTACTACTACCTATTTTGCCAAATAGCTTCAGACAAGTTAACACTTGAGATGAGCTGGGTTCACATCTTAAAGTTACAACAGCATTTTTATTCTATACATTTTTTTTACCTCAAGCTACATAAGAGAACTTACTAAAAGACTGCCTTAAACTCCTTATTCCAAAGCCCACAGCTCTGACTAAAAAAAAAAAGGTGGGGGGGACTAACATAGTTTTTAGTAAGACTGGGAAAAACTCAAAGAACACAATCAAAAATAAATATTACAAAACAGCTGCTTGTTATAGCAGATTTGAAAAACTTATTTCTAATTTCAAACACTTCTATAGACTAGTTGTCTACATTTTTAAGAAAAAACTTATAAACCCTGACATTTTGAATAAAAACTAAAAAACAAACCTATCATCCTGATTTTTATTTGAAAAGAAATAAACTGGTTAAAATCTAGTTTCTAGAAAAGAGTACAAGAGGTAAGATTTACACAGTCATCCTTTGGTTGCAAGATACTTTACATAGAAACCTGTTTTCCTCATCTGAAAAATCAATTCATAGCTGTTTCATCTGTTTAACGCTATTGTTCTGTTACTTGTGAAGCATAAACTTTTCCCCCCTTACTTTTGAATGGACATTTCTGTGAATAGCCCTAAATCTAGATAATCTTATACCTGTTAGAAGACCTACCTAAGCACCTGGCCAGTAAAAGCCACTGATCTTCAAGCCAAAGGATATAAGCAGAAAAAAAAAAAAAGAAATAAAAACATAATCTCCATAACAGGAAAAGGACATTATTCTATCATTGCTTGTAATTAAAAAAATTTTAAGGCTTACATACACTATCTACCACTTTTAAGAAGATTTACCAACAATAATTTAAGATTATCTTCTCCCAATGTTTTATGTGTCTGTTTAAAGAGCATCTTAACCAGGTAGCTTATATTCAATGCCTATATTATATCCCACTCCTTTATACTTACTTGCAGCCTGACAATGAAAACGAAATCCTCGTGGAATTTCACCTGTAATTCAAAATATTTTATTGAGAGATGCAGAAATCCAGAAGCTCTCCATTGTACTACAGTAATATTCCATAGTAATATACCATATCATAACATAGGTAATTGCTATTGTTATGTGAAATTACAGAAGATTTAAACCTCAAAGGAGTTTTTTCCTAACCAATGGTATGATGACTATCAAAGAATCTTGGTATATTATTCACACTACTTTAAAAAGTTAGTCCTCACAGAGAAAGAAATACTAGGTAAAGAAAATCTGTGCTAAAGGAGTCTTGGCCAGGAGTCCATAAAAAGGCCACAGTTCATGAGGCCCTTGATATACCAAGATAACTGACATATTTCTCAGAGGAAAGTCTCCAAGTTCTGCCTTTTTAACATTTCATACCTGTTCAAAAATTGTCCTAAGCAGCAACTCTCATTAAGTAGGAAAATTTGTTTTCCTGTTATTTCAAAACAAGGAAAAGTGTTGGACTGTCCTAATCAATTTTAAAGCAACTGACAAAACCAAAGAGGAAATTATTCTTTCCCCAAATAGTTCTGCCTATATATTCCTCTCACTAATCTCTAAAAGGTACAGTACTCTCCTAACTACTATCTACCAACTTGAGAACTGAATCAAATCCTATGTGTTCATTACTAACTGCTTTTGATGGAGTGGAACAGTAGTAGGAATAATAATATCTGAAAGTTTTTTAAATACTAGTCTATTTCCATACCATATCATGTATTCTTTATAAAAGTAAAAGTGAAAGGCCCTCAGCCGTGTCTGACTCTTTGCAATCCCAGGGAACCTTCCAGGCCAGAATAGTGGGTGGTCATTCCCTTTTCCAGTGGATCTTCCCAATCCAGTGATCAAACCCAGGTCTCCCACATTAGAACAGCCCTCCAACAGGTATTATCCCTACTTTACAGATTAATTAATAGGTTCAGAAAGGATAAATATTTTGCTCAAGGTTACAAGTCAACACCAAATTAAAAACTAGGAACTGCTGAGGTGAAGGATGGGGTAAAGAAAGAAAAGAGCAAAACTTTCACGAAATTCTAAGACTACAGATAAGCAAATAGCAGGCTACAGATTTTTTCAGGCATTCTATCTGCTCAACTTTAATGCTTCAGTTCAGTTCAGTTCAGTCACTCAGTTGTGTCCAACTCTTTGCGACCCCATGAATCGCAGCACACCAGGCCTCCCTGTCCACCATCAACTCCTGGAGTTTACTCAAACTCATGCCCCTCGAGTCTGTGATGCCATCCAGCCATCTCATCCTCTATCGTTCCCTTTTCCTCCTGCCCCCAGTCCCTCTCAGCATCAGAGTCTTTTCCAATGAGTCAACTCTTCGCATGAGGTGGCCAAAGTATTGGAGTTTCAGCTTCAGCATCATTCCTTCCAAAGAAATCCCAGGGCTGATTTCCTTTAGGATGGACTAGTTGGATCTCCTTGCAGTCCAAGGGACTCTCAAGAGTCTTCTCCAACACCACAGTTCAAAAGCACCAGTTCTTCAGCACTCAGCTTTCTTCACAGTCCAACTCTCACATCCATACATGACCACTGGAAAAACCATAACCTTGACTAGATGGACCTTTGTTGGCAAAGTAATGTCTCTGCTTTTGAATATGCTGTCTAGGTTGGTCATAACTTTCCTTCCAAGGAATAAGCATCTTTTAATTTCATGGCTGCAATCACCATCTGGAGTGATTTTGGAGCTCAAAAAAATAAAGTCTGACACTGTTTCCACCGTTTCTCCATCTATTTCCCATGAAGTGATGGGACCAGATGCCATGATCTTAGTTTTCTGAATGTTGAGCTTTAAGCCAAGTTTTTCACTCTCCTCCTACTTTAACACTTACTTGAGGTTAAAAGCCTAAACGAAAAACTGTCAACACTTCATTCTCAATAGTTTTTCACCCAGTCTACATTTGAAGAACTCACCCATGCAACAGCTTTTAAGAAAAATACTATTATCAAATAAGATCAATATAAAAAAGTAACTTTTTAACATCTAGCATCTACTCTAATTGGCTACTTACCAGGATTTATAAAACTGTGGAAATCTGCCATAATACCTTCTTGGAGAGAATATTTAACACAGCCTATTTCACAAGGGAGAAAGCGCTGTTCACAGTGAGGAGGTAGCTCGCCATGGCTAAAAATATTTAAAAAATAAAAAATGCCTCCAAGGAGAGCTTTAAAAACAAAAAGACAACACAAACAGATGAGCATCTCAAGATATACTCCTTTGATAAAAACAAAAGTTTTAGAACCTTTCTCCTTCCGTTCCTATATTCCTAAATGAATTAGAAAAGAGAAAATAAATCAGGTGTATCAGATAAATATATTTTTATAACATTTACCAAGGATTAAAGCAGTAACCACTCTTTGCATAAAATAACAAAATTATTCAAACTTATAGCTAGCTCTACAAAACTTAGCTATACATAAGTTTTAAATGTGAGTAATGACTTAAGGAAAGCTGTGACTCATATTCAAGAAATGTAAGGGTATGGAAAATAAAGCCAAGTAGAATCAATATAGAAAAATTCTAGTACAAACTATGGACAATTTAGTTCACTCTTTACCTTTTACCAATACACACAAGACCACTTATAAATTCTCTAAAGGAAGAAAGAAATGTGAGAATGTAAGAAGGGTATTATTTACCAGGATTGGCCACATTTAAGGACTGCTAAAGATTAGTAAGTTTTTAACAAAGTCAGAACACATTCAATTAAAAAAAAAAAACAGCCAAAAGGAATAGTAAGGACTCTGATTAACTATATTCTTTGCTGCCCTAGGCTCAATTTATCTTTACTTTTAAAACAAACATATTTAAGCGTGTAGCTATAAACACTTGAATTCAAAAAGTATGTCTAATGACATATGAAATGGTAGAAACAAAGAGACCATATTTTTGTTTTTTAAAAAAAAAACCCAGTGTTACCTCAACAAATGCATATTACCTGATCTTTTACAACTTTAGTGCCATGTTTGAACACCACAGTCAATTACTTTGAAATGCAGAATCAAAGTGAAGAGAAGACAAGTTTACTGATCAACATAATGTACAATTTTAAGTGTCCAAATTTATATAAGCAAAACACTGTAGGATTACTCTACCTTGATCACTTTTTAGAGACAAGCCTGACAGATCCGGGGGTGAAACATTCTGCTTTGGTACAAGCATGCCTGGCTTCCTCAATGGGGTGCAAACAGGTTTCTAAAGAGAAAGGTAATCATTGACCATATATTTAAACTCTTGTCCACTTTATATCATATACTTAAATTTAGCAAAATAATTTTGAAACAATCCATAGATTAGTAACCACTCCAAGCCAGTAAACGCAATGAATACATAAATAATGTTTATAACACCAACACCCAAAGGCAGAGGATGGCAAAATCTAAAAATATTTTGAATCAAGGGGCTAGGTGGTAAATAACCAATCCAATTACTGTTGAAAGCCATTTCCCCACTATTGATAATCTAATCGTATGGAGTCACATAATACATGCTTGTCCAGTGGCCAAAAGAATATCATTTGCCGAAGTGCTCTAATACTGTTTGTTCTTCACTCAAAGTAAAAACCAGATTGTGTTGACTCTAAGTCTCGATGTATATGTAGAACATGACACTTGTTTTGAAGGGAAATAAGAAACTGTAGTGAAAATAAGACAAAAAAAAATCGGGGCTCGCAAATATAATTAAGTATTAATACAAATTCAACTGAGTAGAGCTTCTACTCAAACATAAATCCATAATATAAAAACCTCTCAAACCTAAAAGAAGCAAAACTATTGAATTTCAATCCAGTGTCAGCAGTTTATAATAAGAATAGAATTTTTGCTATGTCATTATAGGAAGAATACAGAGGAAGGGGGTAAAATTCTGCATCTACCTTGCCTTTTCTACATATGAATCAGCAACAGATTTTATTCAGTGCTTTAACATTCTGCTACACAGACATAAACTCAAATAAACTTTATTCAACTCTTACCTTGTAAGGCACACAAAACAGTCAACATCCACAGATACTATTATTTCAATATTTTAAACACAGACTGGTGTCATTCAAAAAGAGAGAATGGATCAAACTACGGTTAAACATCTAAAAAAGATTCTTCAATCATAAAAGAATTCAAAAGGACCCTTAGAGGCGATCTAGTACAAATCCTCAATATCAACACTCCCTTTTGCTAATCATGGCTTATTGGTTGCAGGTTTCCCAGTGGGATTTTACGTGGCCTTCACCATCAAACGAAACCAACGTGTGCCCTAGTTCAGGAGCCTGCTTGTTTTTCAGCAAGCATTCTGACACCAAAAAAAAAAAAAGACAAACTCTTTTTGCACTCACCCAAATCACCCAGTCGTCTACTCTTGACATTAATTCACTCAGCCACCATTTACTGAGCATGCCCACCTGTGAGGCAGGTGGCTGCTCTTCTCCGGTTAACTTTACCTGCTTCTCCGACGGTCCGGAGTCCTTCCCCTGGGCAGCTCTCCACTCTCGAGCCATTTCTGCGTATTTCTCCTTTTCCTCCTCCTTCAGGAGCTTGAGGAGATGGAAAGGCAAAACAAGCAGCGGCAGTGAGGCCTAGTGCCCGGGGCCCGGAAAGCAGAGGCCCGGACATTACCGGGAGGCGGTTCCGGCGCCGGTCTGCCCTGGACCGGGGACGGGGAGCTTCCTTCCCCTCCAGCAGGGGCCAGGGGTCACTGGGCTTCTCAAGGCCCCTTTGCCTCCCGCCTTACCCTCCCACTTGCCAACTGCCTGGCCCCGGGCCTCCAGCCTTACCGCCCAGTCAGCGGAGCAGTAGGGAATGGCATCCGCGACGCGAGCCACAGGCAGGCCTCTCCGTCGTAGTTCGGGGATCTTTTCCTGCACGAAGAAATAGTAGGCATTGCGGCTGGCCCTGCGGTTCGGCATGGCGAGCGTAGCCAGGCCTTGAAGCGAGCCTGAGACAGCACCAGCCGCCGGCGCCCTCGCCGGGCTCCCGCCCTTAGTAACCGAGGCTGTGGCCAGCACGCGCGGTCCTCAACTCTCAGCCAATCAGGGCGCGGTGCGCAGGCGCATCGGCCTCTCCAGGAGAAAAACAGCCGGAGACCGGAAGACTCCGCCTCGTGCGACCTTGGAGGCGGGGTTGAAGGGGAGCTAGGGCAAGGGTGCCAAGCGTTCTGATTGGTGGAGATGAGTCGGTGGGGGTGTTGTCACGAGGATGGCTTGGAGAAATTTCTGTACATTATTGCGTAATATCCTTCAAAGTAGGTAAAGAGGACCAGCCAATGCTTCAGGTTCTTCCATGCTTTACAGTTCGGTTCAGTTCAGTCATTCAGTCCTGTCCGACTCTTTTCGACCCCATGGACCACAGCACACCAGACCTCCCTGTCCATCACCAACTCCCGGGAGTTTACTCAAACTCATGTCCAGCGAGTCCGTGATGCCATCCAGCCATCTCATCCTCTGTCGTCCCCTTCTCCTCCCGCCTTCAATCTTTCCCAGCATCAGGGTATTTCCCAATGAGTCAGTTCTCAGCATCAGGTGGCCAAAGTATTGGAGTTTCAGCTTCAGCTTCAGGCCTTCCAGTGAATATTCAGGACTGATTTCATTAAGGATGGACTGGTTGTATCTCCTTGCAATTAAAGGGACTCTTAAGAGTCTTCTCCAACACCACAGTTCAAAAGCATCAATTCGTCCATGCTCAGCTTTCTCTGTAGTTCAACTCTCACATCCTTATATGACTACTGGAAAAACCAGAGCCTTTACTAGGCAGACCTTTGTTGGCAAAGTAATGTCTTGGCTTTTTAATATGCTATCTAGGTTGGTCCTAACTTTTCTTCCAAGGAGGAAGCGTCTTTTAATTTCATGGGTGCCGTCACCATCTGCAGTGATTTTGGAGCCCAAGAAAATAAAATCTGTCACTGCTTCCACTGTTTTCTCATCTATTTGCCATGAATTGATGGGACCAGATGCCATGATCTTAGTTTTCTGAATGTTGAGCTTTAAGCCAACTTTTTCACTCTCCTCTTTCACTTTCATCAAGAGGCTCTTTAGTTCTTCTTCACTTTCTAGCCATAAAGGTGGTGTCATCTGTACATCTGAGGTTATTGATATTTCTCCCGGCAATCTTGATTCCAGCTTGTACTTCCTCTAGCCCAGCGTTTCTCATGATGTACTCTGCATATAAGTGAAATAAGCAGGGTGACAATATACAGCCTTGATGTACTCCTCTTCCTATTTGGAACCAGTCTGTTGTTCCATGTCCAGTTCTAACTGTTGCTTCTTGACCTGCATAAAGATTTCTCAAGAGGCAGGTCAGGTGGTCTGGTATTCCCATCTTTTGAAGAATTTTCCAGTTTGTGGTGATCCACATAGTCAGAGGCTTTGGCATAGTCAATAAAGCAGAAATAGGTGCTTTACGGTTGTAAGGGAGCTTCCCTCGTAGCTCAGTCGGTAAAGAATCTGCCTGCAATGCAGGAGACCTGGGTTAGATTCCTGTGTTCGATTCCTGGGTTGGGAAGGTCCCCTGGAGAAGGAAATGGCAATCCATTCCAGTATCCTTGCCTGGAAAATTCCATGGACAGAGGAGCCTGGCAGACTACAGTCCACGGGATCGCAAGAGTCGGACACGACTTAGCAACTAAACCACCACCACCACCACCATGGTTGTAAGGGGCCAACTCTGTGCCAAGATTGTGGAAGGTCTTGGGTGGAGGGGGACAGAGGGAGGAACAGCACAAACGAGATCTTTTTCCTCAAAAAGTTTACAGTCTAATGGGGGGAGGGGCAGGTAAGATGACAAAAGCAAGAGAACCAACCAGAATGATTTGATTTGGTTTCCCCCCTGATTCTTAAACATTATTTAAGAATATCTTTTTTTAAAAGTTATTCATAAGTATTATAAAGGAAACACTTACAGTAAGAGGCTGAGATGTTAAATACTGTCCTTGAATAAAGTTTTATAGATTTCCTCATAAAGGTCTGATTCGTGTTATTCCTTTGTTAGTTTTATTCCTAGGATGTATATAGAAGTATTATATATGTTTCTTTTTTCCATTATGTTTTCTAATTAGTTACTGATGATGTGTAGAGAAACATTGATTTTAGTGTTAATCTTGTGTATTTAGACACTGCTGAATTCTCAAATTGATTCAAATAGTGTCAGTCAATTTTCTTGGATTTTCTTGGATATGTGCTTCCCAGAGAACGGTCTATCTCTGTTTGGTTTAAGTATGTGTATGCATGTTGTATATATATGTTTTAAAAGCAAGAACAAGATTTAAAAATATTTTTAAATGCTTTTTGTGCATCTTCTCAGATGACCATATGGTTTTATCCTTTGTTTAGTATAGTAAATGATATTGCTAGATTTTTCTGTTAAAGTATCCTACCATTACTACTACTATAACCTCTTCTCAATCATGCTTGGCATTGCTTATTTTTTAAAGTATACTCAATGTGGGATTTTTGCCTCCTTGATTGAAGTGATATTAAATGATGGATTTTTTCCATGCTATCCTTACAAAATGTTGGCATAAGCATTGTAATAGCCTCATAAAATGAACTGCCATCTTTTCTCTGTTCACCCTGAAGAACAATGGCATTATCTATTCCTGGACAATTGGATAGAACTTCACTAATAAAATGCTTTGATCCTAGTATATCTATGGAGAATGGAGTTGACCTTTGATTACCATTTCAGTATTTTGTATGGTTATTACTCTTTAGGTTTCCCCACTTTCCTTCAGTTAATTTTGGTAATATTCCTCTTTAGAAAATTGTTTTATTTAGGTTTTCAATTATATTGCTATAAAATGTAGGCAAGGATGTGACACAACTAGGATTTTCATACAGTGACAGTCTGTTATTTAGATAAACTCACATTTACCATCAGACCCAGAACTTCCATTCATTTAGGAGAAATGAAAAAAAACAAAACAAAACACTTGGAAATGAATTTTCATAGCAGTTCTATTTGTAAAAGCTTCAAACTGGACAACCCAGATCTTCATTAAAAGAGGAATTGATTTTAAAATTGTGGTATATCCTTATTAGCTACCCTGGTGGCTCAGATGGTGAAGAGTCCGCTTGCAGTGCAAGAGACCTGAGTTTGATCCCAGGGTTGGAAAGAGCCCTTGGAGTAAAGAAAGGCTACCCACTCCAGTATTCTTGCCTGGAGAATCCCATGGACAGAGGAGCCTAGTGGGCTATAGTCCATGGGGTCGCAAAGAATCGGACACGACTGAGTGACTAACACATACACTTATTAGGCTGCTATTCAGGAAAGAAATGCAATGAACTGTTGATATTTAACATGGATGAATTGCAGGATAATTTCATTGAGTGAAAAAAAGAATATATAAAAGGGTTGATAGATATCTTGATTCCATTTATACAAAACTCAAGTAAAGGCCAAACTATTGTATAGAAATAAGATGAACAGTTGTTGTTTAGTTGCTAAGCGGTGTCTGACTCTTTGTGACACTGCCTCTGCCCACCATCCCCACTCACACCACCCCCATCCCCCACGCCTGCCCCAGGGGTTTCCCAGGCAAGAATACTGGAGTGGGTTGTCATTTCCTTCTCCAGGGGATCTTCCCAGACCCGGGATGGAACCTGTGTCTCCTGCATTGATAGGTAGATTCTTTACCACTGAGCCACCAGGGTTGCTCAAATTAGCAGTTACCTAGGGCTAAGAGGTAGAGGAAGGGGATTGACTGAGAACTGACAAGAGAACCCCTGGGTTGACAGAAATGTTTTATACCTTGATTATGGTGGTAGTGGTTACAAGTGGCATATAGTTATCAAAATTTCTCAAATAATATATTTTAAAGGTGTGCATTTTACTGTGTGTAAATTATACTTCAATAAAGTTGATTTAAAAAACAAAACTTATTGGCATAAAATAATTACAATATTTGTTTATAATTTAAAACATACATATTCTAATATTGCTTTCCCTTTTCATTCCTAATGTTATTACTACCTCGTGTCTTTTTTTCTTCTTGCAAATGTTTATTTTACTGATCTTAAAAAAAAAAAACAGGTTTGGGTTTTATTGATGAACTTTACAGTTTTCCTGTTCCTTTTTATTTCTGCTTTAAGTTTATGGAGTCCCTCTGTCTATTTCCTTCAGGCTATTTTGTGGTTCTTTTTTAGATTCTTGAATAAAAAGCTTCATTCAAGTATTTTCAATTTCTGTTTACCATCGTTCTAGGTTTCTTATTTTTCCTGTTTCTGCTTTAGATGGATTGATCAGTACTTTTTACTCTGCTTTTTCTTACACTGGTTTCAAGTCATGCTTTCTATTTTGCTTCATTCAGTAGCTATCTATATTTTTAAGATACTTGTTTTAAAACATATTTTTATAACAACTTATACAGTTAGTAGGTATCCACATCCATTCTTCTCAAATAGACAAGAAGCTTAAAAAACTATTGCTTCCCCTCACTTAGTATCCCAACTCGCTGCTCCACCATTCCACTTGTTATTATCTGGGATTTTAGTTTCAGATTGTTTTTTTAATATCAATGTTGAGACATGATGGAAGTATAGTAAATTAAATACATATATCTAAAGCATACAACTAGATGAGTTTCAACATATGTGTACAGCTGTGAAACCATCACCACCATCAAGATAATAAACATATCCACCCCCAGAGTTCTCTTACTACCCCCTTGGGCTCCTTGAAGTTGCCCCACAATTCACTGATACTCTGTTCATTTGTTTTTCCTTCAGTCTTTGTTCTCTGTGTTTCATTTTGGAGTTTCTACTGTTTATTCATGTTTACTAACCTTTTCTTTTGCGAAATCTAATTTGCTACTAAACCCATCCAGTATATTTTTTTTGTATCAGATCATTTAGTTTTCATCTCTAGAATTTTATTTAAATCTTTCTTATGTCTTCCATATTTCTACTTAACATGGTCTATCTGTCTTCTACCTATAGCATGGAATGTAGTTATAGTAACTACTGACTGTCTTTGTCCACTCATTTCATCATCTGTGTCATTTCTGGGTCTGTTTCTACTGGTTGATTTTTCTTATTATTATGGGTTTTATTTTGTCCTGCTTCTTTGTAAGCTTGGCAATATTTGGTTGGATGACCATTGTAAATTTTACCCTGTTGGATGCTGCATATTTTTCTAATAAATATTCTTGTGCTTTGCATTATGTTTTTGGAAACAATTTGACTCTTGTTTTACCTCCTTTTGCGGTTTGCTTTTATGCTTATTCAGAGTTAGAGCAACCTTTAGGACTAATTTTCTCCTCTGCTGATATAACATGCTTCTGAGTATTGTGCTGATAACCCACGAATTTGCAGGTTTTTCCACTTTGGCTAACGGAAACACAGACTATTTCTAGCCCTGTATGAATTTCAAGGATTGTTCCTTCCAGTCCTTTCAGGTTGTTCTTTCCCTGGCACTGTATAGTTTCCTCCCACACATGCACTGATCAGTATTCAGCTGCAGCTCCAAGGGAGATCCTCAGCAGATTTCCAGAGCTTTTCTTTGTGTTGCTCTCTTTGTCTGGTACTCTGCCCTGTGAACTCTAGCCACCTTGGCCTACCTAGACAACAAACTCCATCTTTCAAGGAGACCATGGGGCTCTGCCTAGGTTACTACTCTTGATTCTGCATTCTGGATACTCTCTCTGAGCAGCAACCTGGGGCGATCGCAAGGCTCACCCTGTTTGCTTCTGTTCTTTCAGGGATTATTCGCCTCTGCTCCCTGATGTCCAGTTTCTGAAAAGATTGTTTCATATATTTTGACCAGTTGATAAATTCATTTTCTGTTACTCTGTCTTGGCTCAGATTGCTTTATCTTATTTTAAACACTTAAAATAATACTTGGATTTAACTATTAAATGTTTAGATAAGTGATCAGAGGCAAATCTTTCTGAGATGTCATTTAAAATGAGAAAGAATGCAAAGGTATGGAGCTAGTCATGTTAAGAGTTGAAGAAGTGCATTCCAGACAGAGGGAACAGTGTATGAAAAAGCCTCAGACAATAAAGAGCTCGGTGAATCCTCAGAACAAACAGAAGATTGGTTGGTGTTGCCGAAGTGTATCCAGTCAGGTGGAGTGCGGTGCTTACTGAGGATGGAGTGACCAGCAAGGACTGGGACTTGGCCAGTATCAGGGGTTCAAGTATTATCCTAAGGACGTTGGTGGTCATTTAAGAGATTTTTTAAGTATCACATGGTTTAGAGTTTAAGAAGGTCACTCTTGATGCTAGTCAGAAAACAGTTTCAAATCAAGAATGGGCACGAGGAGGTGAGTTAAAAGGTTCCTTCAGGAGTCCATGTGAAATGATGATGACCTAGAACAGAGACATGGAGCAGACATGGAGAGCTGATCATGGTTTTAATTGCACTTTGTGGAAAAGTAGAACTAGCTGACGGATTGGTTATAGAAGTGAGAGAAAGAGAGGAATACTAGGCTTTCTAGTACCAAAGAGGGTCTGCTCCTCATACTACTATTATCTGCTCCTCTCCTTCTTTGTTACAACTGATTTTTTTCTGGTTTTACTTAAGTAAGGTCCTACGTAAACAGAATACTGTTCCCCTCTTACCAGCCACATGGATCTTCCTATTCAGAAATCCTACAGGGTGGCAAGTTTTTGTTTGGGGCATGCATGACAAGGGCAGGGGAGTAAGAATTCAGTTATGGATGTTAATTTTGAAATGCCTATGATACATTCAAGTGGAGATGTCAAGCAGTCAATCAGCTATCTATCTGGAGTTCTGGGCTAGCAATAGAATCTGGAAGTAAGCCACATAAAGCTGGTACATAGACTCATGGAAATGGATGAGATCACAGGCTGAGAGTGAAGAGAGAAAAGAAGGGCCCACGATTGAGTCCTGAGGAACACCAGCATTTAGAAGTCAGTTCATGGCATCTGGTCCCGTCACTTCACAGCAAAAAGATGGGGAAACTGGAAACAGTGGCTGACTTTATTTTTTTAGGCTCCAAAATCACTGCAGATGGTGATTGCAGCCATGAAATTAAGATGCTTGCTCCTTGGAAGAAAAGTTATGACCAAAAAGTTATGACAGCATATTAAAAAGCAGAGACATTACTTTGCCAACAAAGGTCCATCTAATCAAAGCTATGGTTTTTCCAGTGTTCATATATGGATGTGAGAGTTGGACTATAGAGGAAGCCAAACACCGAAGAATTGATGCTTTTGAATTGTGGTGCTGGAGAAGACTCTTGAGAGTCCCTTGGACAGCAAGGAGATCTAACCAGTCCATCCTAAAGGAAATCAGTCCTGAATATTCATTGGAACGACTGATGCTGAAGCTGAAACTCCAATACTTTGGCCACCTGATGCAAAGAACTGACTCATTTAAAAAGACCCTCATGCTGGGAAGGATTGAGGGCAGGAGGAGAAGGGGACAACAGAGGATGAGATGGCTTGATGGCATCACCAACTCAATGGACATGAGTTTGAGTACACTCCAGGAGTTGGGATGGACAGGGAGGCCTGACATGCTGCAGTCCATGGGGTTGCAAAGAACTGGACATGACTGAGTGACTGAACTAGAAAAAGAATGGGGCTTCCCTGGTAGCTTAGCTGGTAAAGAATTCGCTGCAAAAGAGGAGATCTGGTTCAATTCCTGGGTCAGGAAGATCTGCTGGAGAAGGGATAAGCTACCCATTCCAGTATTCTTGGGCTTCCCTGGTGACTCAGCTGGTAAAGAACCTGCCTGCAATGTGGGAGACTTGGGTTTGATCTCTAGGTTGGGAAGATCCCCTGGCGAAGAGAAAGACTACCCACTGTAGTATTCTGGCCTGGGAAATTCCATGGACTTGAATAGTTCATGGGGTCGCAAAGAGTTAGACATGACTGAGCAACTTTCATTAGGAAAAGAAAACCTAGTAAAAGTAAGGAAGAAGCAATGTCTGAGGAAGTAGGGAGAAAACTAGGGAAACTAAGAGTTTCCAAGAGGAAGTGCTTCATTCATTTAATAAATATTTGTTCAGAGTCTATGCAGTGCCAGGCTCTACTTCAGGCACAATAATAAGTAGAACAGAACAAAGCTTATAACATAATGAGGAAGGCGTAAAATAAAGAAATAAATAACTATGTATATAATATGTTGTCTGAACCTTATTGGACAATAAGTCCAATGAAGAAAGACAATGCAGGATAAGGGAATAGGGATTGATGGAGGGTACAACTGTAGCGTGGTCAGAAAAGGCCCTATTTGAGGAAATGACATTTAAGTAAACTCTGGAAGTGAGGAAGCAAACCATGAAGATATCAGGCAAAGATCACTCCCAATCAAGGGAATAGCAAGTCCAAAGACTCCAAGTTGGGCAAATGTCAGGGATGTCTGAGGAACAGCTAAATAAGTCTGTAGTTAGAGTGAAGTGAGCAAGGTGGGGGAGGGGCTCAGAGAGGCTATTGCAGAGGGAGCTTGGGCCAAATCATACAGGCTTACAAAGACAGTCTAAGAATTTTGGATTTCAATCTAAATGGGAGAGAAGCCATTAGAAACATGCATGGGTTCTACTTTTTAAAAATATTAAGTATGAGGTATGAGTTTCAGCCAAGTAAGTATGAAACCATCCTAAAAAACACAGCATTTTAAGAGAATGTTTATCTTATGCTATTTTTTTCCTTATGCTAGTTTAAATTAAGGCCCTGACAGTATAGAGTGCATCCTCCAACCTGTGCTAATAATAGTAATAATAGCTAACATTCATTGAAAGCTATTGTGTCAGATTCCCTGCTAAACACTGCACAAGGGTTATCTGATCTCTCCTCTCCATAACATCCCTATGAAATAGATTCTATGATCTGCATTTTGCAGAATGGGAAATTGGGACTTCCCCAGGCCACACCCATGAATGGCTCTGACCTCTGTGGGATCCCTGCTTCTTTAACACGAGTATTCCAAGCTATTCATTATAGATGCTCAAGGATGTTTATTGTACAAGGCTTTGCCAAAGCAAAAATGGGGAATTTCCAAGTTCCCCATCATCTTTAGATGTTGCCTGAATTCATACCACATTCCTGAGTAACTCAGCCTTAAGTCTGGTTGATTCCTCAGCTTGCTCGGTCTATACATATCCAACCTCTTGTCAGGTTATGTGATTCCACTTCCTATGTCCCCCTGTAGTGTCTCTCACGTACAGTTTGCTTCCCACTCCTGCCACCCTATAGTTGAGTTCTGGTGCTTATTCCTTCTTGGGTTCTTATGATGAGCTCTCCCACTGAAGGGCCTCTGCCTGTTGTCTCTCTTTCCACCAATACATCCTACATCCTGTGGCCACAATAACTTGGGTGAAATATACATCTGATCTTGTTTTTCTGCTTAGATACCCTTATGGGTGGTTCACTGCCTGCAGAATTAAGTCCAGGCCTGGTAGCCTGGCTCCCCTTGTTCTGACCTCAGCCAGCCTTTCCAGCCTCATTGCTGACTCACACTCCTGGCAGCAGGCCCCACTCTCACCTCAGCCCATTGCTTGTGCATCTGCCCTACCTCTTCCTCCACTTCTGCTTTTAGAAACTCTGCCCAGATCATGTTTAGGACTTAGCTCAGGGGTCACCTTTTCATGAGGACATCTCTGACTGGCACTCCCACAGGTAACTGACTCCTCTCCTTCTGTGCCCCCACCATACCTACAAATGTCCCTACATAAGTCCTGCCACACTATCCCATTCAAAAGCCATGTGTCTGACTCTCACCCCTCAACACACACACCCAGCCACACCCACATACAGCTACAGTTCAACTGTAAGCTCTTTGACAGAAGAGGCTGTGACTCATCCATCTTTGAATACCTACTCATCTTGCATTTCTGGGCAGCATACTGTCTAAAATATAGTAGGTGCTCAATGAATGTGTATGGAATAAATAAATGAATGAATTTAAGAAAGAGAGAAGAGAAGATGAGGAAAAGGGAAGTGGGCCTTGGAACAGGTTGAAATCAGACACAAAACATCTTGATCATCTTTATGTACAGGGAACTCACTCAGGATTGGGATAGGAGCACAGAATTAACGGTCTATGAGACAGGCTCAGGCTACAACTCCAGCACAAAAGTCAAGGCGGCTGTTTTTTAACACTAGTTTTCAAGAGCCCACAAATGACCCTTCTGCTGCTTGAGCAGCTTCCTTTCACGATGTTCAGTGTTCTGGCTCTGTTTTCCCAATTGCCTTACCTGCCTGTTTTCTGGGGGTGAGGTCACTGGATGACATACTTATTCACTTCCTTCCCTTAGGGTCCATCGTAGACTTGTGCCAGGGGAGAAGACCTCCAGGAGAATGCTTAGGGCTGAGAAGAAATCTTTTAATCACCAAAACCTAGAATGCAAAGAATTGATAAAATACAGAAAGACAGGCTCCCTTCATCATTCGCCCTTTGGGCTAAAGGATGCTGCTTGATTACTGGACTCTGCTCTGCTGCTAATTTGGGGGGTCTGTCAATGCTGTTCTGATTTCCAAAGGATGCTAACACTGAAACAAAAACAGAAACAAAAGCAAAAACCAAAGATAGGGCTCATAAAAGAGAAGCAGACTTACTTCATATCTGGCTCTGTTACTCAGAAAAATTATAGGTTGAACTGTCAGTCAGTAAGGGCTCCCAGGGCTTCAACCACTCATAATTAACACCATTAACAGCTCATGATTGAGACAGAATGAGAGCAGGTGTACATCTGGGGGCTTTGTATCTGGCTAAAGATATAGGCCTGACAAAACCCCTGTCATCTCTTCTTGCTGACTCTCTCCTTCCTCCAGGGATTCCCAGAGACTGAGTAAACTGTGGCACAGCTGTACCTATTGTCTAAGCAACAGTTGCTACACTGTAGAACCATTAGCACATATAGAAAATCTAAAGAAGAAAATATAAAAGGAATGACTGCGCTCCCTGATATAACCATCATTACTCTTTTGTTGTTTCCATTGACTCCTTTAAATGCATTTTCCATATTTGGGACTGAGCTCTAAATATATTTGATGTTCCGTTCTTTTCTTCCTGCACACTATCCTTGGATGGGCCTCTATGGGGAAAATATAGAGCGCTAACTCTGATGGTGGGGTCTGGCCTCAGGATGAGGCAAGCTGACGTCATGTAATTGTGTACCACCCCCTGCCCCCAACACCACTGCAGTTTGATCTGAAGCCTGAGACAGCAGGTCTTGGGTTAAATCTGCTTCAAGTTCATGAAATTTTCAGTATGTTCTCCCAATCTTCTACTGTTCTTGGCAGTACAGCTTTTTAGAATTCTTTGGCACCATGCACTTAATATTTGCATTTCCTTTCTTTAAAGCATTTTCTTAATGAAACAATTTATTCTTCAATATGAAAGGGCTTTCAGATTGAAAATGTTTCCAGTTTCTAGTACAGGGTGCTTAGAGTCTTCAGTATTTGTTTGTTCATATTTATTATTCTAGTTTCTCACATTAATCCAGACTTTAAAAAAAATTATAATTCATTGAAGGTGGTTTTGAAGAGATGAGGGATGGAAAAGATAAACTGAAAAGGTAGCACAAGGGAACAGAAACAAAACTCAAGAAACACAGTATCTGTTTGAAGGTCACACCTCATAGATTTCTCATGGAAGACCAGATCGGACAGAAGTAGAAATGTGATATTATCTGTGTGCTTTAAAAAGACCTACATTCCACAGAATTCATGTGCATACATGCCTATGTGCCTGCAATGAAATCATGTTTTAAAGAGGATTCAGCTGCATTATATTTATAACTATGTGGTTGCTACCAGCTACCGGCCTGTCTCCTTGCGGTGGTTCACTTCTCTTTTCTCCATGTCCTAATTCTGTTCTAAAGGGTGCAGCTTTGCTGAAGCCACCGGTCAGTCCACACCCTCTTCCCATCATACACAATTCCAGCTGTGGCTTCCTAGAACTCCTGACCTGGTCCCACATGGGCCTATGTTCTGACACTTTTGTCTCTGGGTTGCAGAAGAAAGTTTGAAGCATTGCGGATCCAGACCCTTCCTTTGGTGGTAAAAGAGGCATCTCTATGGGAGTCCTGTCCTATCTGACTAGGATACATAGATAATTAGAGATCGACTGGATCTGAATCTGAGGCTCATTGGCAAACATTAATTCAACAGCTTCCCCAGAAAACAAAGAAAGTGATTAAATAGGGCTTCTTAAACATTAGTGAGCTTTAGAAGTATGCAAGGAAGGTGGTTAAAATGCAAATTTCCAGGCCCCACCTAAAATTTCTGATCTCAAAGTTTCTAGTAGAGCCTGGGAACCTGCATTTAAGCAAACACTTTCGTGTGATTCTGATCCTGGAAGCTCAAAAACCACACTTGGAAGAGCATCACGGTTCTAGCGTCATATCCTGCTATGAACACCAATTCAGCAAAATAATGCCATTGTCCCAACCTCCTCTTACCTCTGTCTTCAGGTTGCATGTTGCGAATCATTAGGTGTACCTAAAGTTGCTCTTAATCCTCAATTACCTTGGTAATAATGTGTATTGGGGAGGGGCACACACTCCCTAATGACTTAGTACAGTTTAGCAGCTCCTTCTTGGAGAAGAAAATGGCAACCCACTCCAGTATTCTTACCTGGGAAATCCCATGGATGGAGGAGCCTGGCAGGCTATAGTCCATGGGGTCACAAAGACTCAGACATGACTTAGTGACTAAACAACAGCAGTAGCATCTCCTTAGGGATGGCCCAGAAACCATCCACTCAGGCAGCTGCTGATCAACTGTACCGCCCTACTTAAAAGACAGACACGCAGGGCGCTACACAGAAAACAAATTCCCAGGAATGTGGACAAAGCCCCTGTGTTCTATCATAAACCCTGGCACAAGCTCTTTTCCAAGCGCCCACTCCTTGCTGATGCACACACTCTAAGCACACATTCAAAGTTCACTTTTGTGGGCTTTCCTTTCCACTTTCCGTGCATATCCAGGTGTCCTTCATCGAGTCCATCTCCCATTTCCAATTTCTCAGCTCTTACCTCCAGTTGAGTTCAGTTCAGTCACTCAGTTGTGTCCGACTCTTTGCAACCCCAAGACCTGCAGCACGCCAGGCCTCCCTGTCCATCACGAACTCCCGGGGTCCACCCAAACCCATGTCCATCAAGTCGATGATGCCATCCAACCATCTCATCCTCTGTTGCCCCCTTCTCCTCCTGCCCTCAATCTTTCCCAGCATCAGGGTCTTTTCAAATGAGTCAGCTCTTTGCATCAGGAGGCCAAAGTATTGGAGTATCAGCTTCAATATCAGTCCTTCCAGTGAACACCAGGACTGATCTCCTTTAAGATGGACTGGTTGGATCTCCTTGCAGTCCAAGGGACTCTCAAGAGTCTTCTTCAACACCACAGTTCAAAAGCATCAATTCTTCAGCACTCAGCTTTCTTCACAGTCCAACTCTCACATCCATACATGAACACTGGAAAAACCATAGCCTTGACTAGACGGACCTTTGTTGGCAAAGTAATGTCTCTGCTTTCTAATATGCTGTCTAGGTTGGTCATAACTTTCCCTCCAAGGAGCAAGTGTCTTTTAATTTCATGGCTGCAATCACCATCTGCAGTGATTTTGGAGCCCCCCCAAAATAAAGTCAGCCACTGTTTCTACTGTTTCCCCATCTATTTGCCATGAAGTGATGGGACCAGATGCCATGATCTTAGTTTTCTGAATGTTGAGCTTTAAGCCAACCTTTTCACTCTCCTCCTTCACTTTCATCAAGAGGCTCTTTACTTCTTCTTCACTTTCTGCCATAAGGGTGTTGTCATCTGCATATCTGAGGTTATTGATATTTCTCCTAGAAATCTTGATTCCAGCTTGTGGCTTCTTCCAGTCCAGCGTTTCTCATGATGTACTCTGCATAGAAGTTAAATAAACAGGGTGACAATATACAACCTTGACGTACTCCTTTTCCTATCTGGAACCAGTCTGTTGTTCCATGTCCAGTTCTAACTGTGGTTTCCTGATCTACATACAGGTTTCTCAAGAGGTAGGTCAGGTGGTCTGGTATTCCCATCTCTTGAAGAATTTTCCACAGTTTATTGTGATCCACACAGTCAGAGGCTTTGGCATAGTCAATAAAGCAGAAATAGATGTTTTTCTGGAACTCTCTTGCTTTTCCCATGATCCAGTGGATGTTGGCAATTTGATCTCTGGTTCCTCTGCCTTTTCTAAAACCAGCTTGAACATCTGGAAGTTCACGGTTCATGTATTGCTGAAGCCTGGCTTGGAGAATTTTGAGCATTACTTTCCTAGAGTGTGAGATGAGTGCAATTGTGCGGTAGTTTGAGCATTCTTTGGCATTTCCTTTCTTTGGGATTGGAATGAAAACTGTCCTGTGGTTACTGCTGAGTTTTCCAAATTTGTGGAAATATTGAGTGTAGCATTTTCACAGCATCATCTTTCAGGATTTGAAATAGCTCCACTGGAATTCCATCACCTCCACTAGCTTTGTTCATAGTGATGCTTCTTAAGGCCCACTTGACTTCACATTCCAGGATGTCTGGCTCTAGGTGAGTGTGAGTGATCATACCATCGTGATTATCTGGGTCGTGAAGATCTTTTTTGTACAATTCTTCTGTGTATTCTTGCCACCTCTTCTTAATATCTTCTGCTTAATATCTTTCTGACTTACGTCCCTCTATGTAATAGGCTCTAGATTCATCCACCTCATTAGATCTGACTTAGAAGTGTTCCTTTTTATGGCTGAGTAATAATTCATTGTATATATGTACCACAGCTTCTTTATCCTTTCATCTGTCAATGGACATCTAGGTTGTTTCCATGTAGATTTGAACTAAGATCTATTACCTCCAAAGCATATGCCCTTTGCATTATGACAGGGACATCTAGACCTGAGGGTTGATATAACAAGGTATGTTTATTGCCTACAACTTCTTTACACACATGTACTGAGTATGTGTCTGGGCGCTGGTGGGCACGTGCACACAAAGCATGAAAGAGAGTCTGAATAATGCTTAGTATCTAAGCATACATAGCAAGGATATTTTATGCAAATCCTGAAAGATGATGCTGTAAAAATGCTACACTCAATATTTCCACAAATTTGGAAAACTCAGCAGTGGCCACAGGACTAGAAAAGGTCAGTTTTCATTCCAATCCCAAAGAAAGGAAATGCCAAAGAATGCTCAAGCTATTGCACAATTGCACTCATCTCACACGCTAGGAAAGTAATGCTCAAAATTCTCCAAGCCAGGCTTCAGCAATACGTGAAGCCTGAACTTCCAGATGTTCAAGCTGGTTTTAGAAAAGGCAGAGGAACCAGAGATCAAATTGCCAACATCCTCTGGATCATGGAAAAAGCAAGAGAGTTCCAGAAAAACATCTATTTCTGCTTTATTGACTATGCCAAAGCCTCTGACTGTGTGGATCACAATAAACTGTGGAAAATTCTTCAAGAGATGGGAATACCAGACCACCTGACCTACCTCTTGAGAAACCTGTATGTAGATCAGGAAATCACAGTTAGAACTGGACATGGAACAACAGACTGGTTCCAGATAGGAAAAGGAGTATGTCAAGGTTGTATATTGTCTCCCTGTTTATTTAACTTATATGCAGAGTACATCATGAGAAACGTTGGGCTGGAAGAAGCACAAGCTGGAATCAAGATTTCCAGGAGAAATATCAATAACCTCAGATATGCAGATGACAACACCCTTATGGCAGAAAGTGAAGAAGAAGTAAAGAGCCTCTTGATGAAAGTGAAAGAGGAGAGTGAAAAAGTTGGCTTAAAGCTCAACATTCAGAAAACTAAGATCATGGCATCTGGTCCCATCACTTCATGGCAAATAGATGGGGAAACAGTGGAAACAGTGGCTGACTTTATTTTGGGGGGGCTCCAAAATCACTGCAGATGGTGATTGCAGCCATGAAATTAAAAGACACTTGCTCCTTGGAGGGAAAGTTATGACCAACCTAGACAGCGTATTAAAAAGCAGAGACATTACTTTGCCAACAAAGGTCCATCTAGTCAAGGCTATGGTTTTTCCAGTGTTCATGTATGGATGTGAGAGTTGGACTATAAAGAAAGCTGAGCACCGAAGAATTGATGCTTTTGAACTTGGTGTAGGAGAAGACTCTTGAGAGTCCCATGGACTGCAAAGAGATCCAAACAGTCCATCCTAAAGCAGATCAGTGTTGGGTGTTCATTGGAAGGATTGATGTTGACGCTGATATTCCAATACTTTGGCCTCCTGATGCAAAGAGCTGACTCATTTCAAAAGACCCTGATACTGGAAAAGATTGAGGGCAGGAAGAGAAGGGAACGACAGAGGATGAGATGGTTGGATGGCATCACCGACTCAATGGACATGGTTTTGGGTGGACCTCGGGAGTTGGTAATGGACAGGGAGGCCTGGCGTGCTGTAGGCCATGGGGTCACAAAGAGTCGGACACGACTGAGCAACTGAACTAAACTGAACTATAGTCAGAAAGAGGAAGATAAATGTCATATAGTTATGCATATATATAGAATCTAGAAACATGGTACCAATGAATTTATTTACAAGGCAGCCTTGGAGAAGCAGACATAGAGAACAGACTTATGGACTAAGGGTGTGGTGCAGGAGAGGGTGAGAGAGTAACATGGCAACTCACATTACCATATGTAAAATACATAGCCAGTGGGAATTTGCTGTAGGACTCAAGGAACTCAAACTGGGGCTCTGTAATAACTTACAGGAGTTGAATGGGGAGGGAGACGGGAAGGAGGTTCAAGAGGTAGAGGACATACGTGTACCTATGGCTGATTCATGTTGATTTTGATGGAAAACAGCAAAAGTCTGTAAAGCAATATTGTTCAATTTAAAAAGTAAATTAATTTAAAAAAATCTTAGTTCAAATCTAACCACTGCCATTTATTAGCTAGCTGATCTTAGAGGAGTTAAATTCTGTGGGCCTGAGTTTCCTTATTTGGATTAATTGAGAAAGCTTGTAAAACATCCAGGACTATTTCTAGAACCTAATAGGAAACGCACATCCCATGGACAGAGGAGCCTGGCAGGCTACAGTCCATGGGGTCATAAGAGTCGGGAACAATGGAGCATCTAAACCAATAATTGTTAGGTATCTCCTTTATTTCTATTTTCTTTCTTAATTTTTGTATATGAAAGAAAACAATCCTTCAAATTTCTCTCACGCGGCATCTTAGTTAGGGTTCTTAATTGCAAACTTCAGAAATCATCTCTGGTCAAATCAAGCAAAGAGGGAATGTACAAGGGGACATTGGGTAGCTCATAGAATCGCCGGGAAGCCTGAAGAGCCAGGTGCGGAAAATCAACTGGAACTCAGAGAGGCTTTACAACCAAAAGCACAGCCAAGATCTCAGCTCAGAGTAGTCTGATGGCCTGATATCTGCCACCTTTGACCTGTGAACACTGGAGGCTGCTGTCCCCTCAGTGGCAAAACCGATTCTCCGTTGATTCTGCTTCTTGTCTCACGTGCTCCTGGTTCAAAAAGCTCTGAGTGATCAAGGAAAGATAGGATAAATTCTACTCCGGGTTTGAACCAGGATCACACCTGGGTGTACATTTTCCTACTGCTGCTGCTGCTGCTAAGTCACTTCAGTCATGTCCGACTCTGTGCAACGCCATAGATGGCAGCCCACGAGGCTCCCCCATCCCTGGGATTCTCCAGGCAAGAACACTGGAGTGGGTTGCCATTTCCTTCTCCAATGCATGAAAGTGGAAAGTGAAAGTGAAGTCGCTCAGTTGTGTCCGACTCGTAGCAACGCCATGGACTGCAGCCCACCAGGCTCCTCCGCCCATGAGATTTTCTAGGCAAGAGTGCTGAATTGGGTGCCATCAGCTTCTCTGGTACGTTTTCCTAGTCTCCCATCAATTCCTTGGCAATTCCAGTATAGGCTTCCAAGCAGCCTGCCCTTAGCTTATTCAGACGACCCACCATGTTGTAGTCTGGCTTGTCTGCTTGGGCTTGGGAGCCCTGCTTAAAAAAAAAAAAGCTCTGAGTGAGAGGGTTCCTGCTTGGTGAGACTTCTCTATAGTTTTTGTCAAGGCTTCCATCCTTGACAATAAGAAGGGAATGGAGATGTCAGGAAGCCATGAAAGACCAGAATAAATCCTCACCATTTCTGATGTTCACATCTCATCCTCATTCCACATATACGTACATTCATTCCTAAGGTTGTGGTCTCTCTCCAGGAACCCTCTTTAAGCCTAGAACCACTCTGCTTTCAGAGCAATTTTACACCTTTCTGCCTCATCTCCAGAGAAGGCAATGGCACCCCACTCCAGTACTCTTGCCTGGAAAATCCCATGGACGGAGGAACCTGGAAGGCTGCAGTTTATGGGGTTGTTGAGGGTCGGACATGACTGAGCGACTTCACTTTCACTTTTTACTTTAATGCATTGGAGAAGGAAATGGCAACCCACTCCAGTGTTCTTGCCTGGAGAATCCCAGGGATGGGGGAGCCTGGTGGGCTGCCGTCTATGGGGTCGCACAGAGTTGGACACCACTGAAGCAACTTAGCAGCAGCAGCAGCAGCAGCAGCAGCAGCCTCATCTCCTTTCTTTCCTCTGCCCAGTGTTCCCCTGCCGTGTCCCTTTTCCACCACCAATCCCTCAACATAACAAATCCTGCCCATCCTGTAAATATCAACTGAGACAGGAAATCATTTTTACTGCTGTTGCTCACTCCCCCACTCCCCAGCCACACTAAACTGCTCCTTCCTTCATGTTCCAGGGGCACTTTCTCCATACCTCCACCATCATATTTGCTCTCTTTTACCACCAGTATGTGTTTTTTGTTTAATGGTCTGATTTTCCTCCCTCTCCTGGACCCAAGGTGAGGCCCCTTAACGGCAGAAAATCTGCCTTCCTCATCTTTGTAACGTTGGCTCTTAGCACCTAGAAGATGTTTGATACATGTTTGTTAATGTATATATTTCTTGGTTGTCTCCAACATACATTTAGGATCCTTTCCTACACACACAGACAAATCCTTTTTAAAAACTGAAGTAATTCATTTAAATACTCCCTGCAAACTTTAAGTGAAATTCGCTCAGTCATGAACGACTCTGCGACCCCATAGACTATAGCCCGCCAGGCTCCCCTGTCCATGGAATTCTCCAGGCAAGAATACTGGAGTTGGTACCCATTTCTTACTTCAGGGTATCTTCCCTACCCAGGGATGAACCGGGACTCCTATATGGCACGTCGATTCTTTACCATCTGAGCCAGAAGTGCGCCTTTTTTAAAACAAAAGGCCGAGAAGTGATTAAATGCTGGACAACTGTGAGCCGTATAATAGTTCACTTTATTCTATATTTACATATTTTCTGTTAAAGAGTTGCATGCCCTTATACTGTTTTAACCTCACAACGTTTTAAAATAAGAAAGTTTGGATGCGGATTCTCGCGTACCTTTTCCAATTCTGCGGAGCCGCTTGGTTTTTGGCATTGTCAATAAGCGATAGGGATGGAGGGGGCAAGGGAGTTCAGCGAAAGCCCACAGCCTTGCCAACAAGTTATATCAAGTCGCCGCAGGTCCCTCTCTCCCAGTTAGAATGGTCCTAGCCACGTGCGTACCCAGACTCCCTCCTCGAGTCCACAACCCCGCTTCTGGCTCTGGTCCCGAACGCTGGCTTCGCTGGGAGCTGCCGGCGCTGATCGCTCGCAGCTCGGCGCAGCCCGCCCAGCCGCCTCCCCCGCACCCCTCTCCCCCTTGTACTTTGTCTCTCGGCCCTGACCTCCCGCCCGCAGGGGCGTGCACGTGACGGAGAAACTTTGGCAGGCCCGGGGCGGCGGGTGGCGGGCGGCGGGGAGGGGCGGGGGGCCGGCGGCGGAGCTCCCCCGCGCGGCGTGCGCTGCGGCGGGAAGGCGCTCGGCGGGCTGCGCTGCCTGCGCGTGCGGGTGCGCCAGAAGGCTGGGAAGGCGCCGCCGAGCGCGGGGCGGACTCCTGGAGCCCGCGGCAACGCGCGTGCCGCCTGCGGCGCTGTCAGCCGGGGGCCCCGCCTGCGCTGCCGGGCCGGCGGGCGGCTGCATCCAGGGACGCCGGGGCCCCGCTCGCGCCCGGCGCCGCGGTTCCGCTGCCGCCTCCGCCGCTCGGTTACAGAGATCCTCCATCTCTGCCGCTTCCTACTTCCTTCACTCCTTAATCTGGATGGGAAGTTGGGGGCAATGGACAGGGTCGTGATGGCTTGGGTTGCTCTCCTCTGGCTAACAGGTAAGAGACATTTTCAACCGAGACGGATAACTTGACACGTATTCCGGTACTGGTTCTGTTCTCATCCTCCTCCCCACCCCATCCCCAGTTCCCCCAGACTGTGTTTAAAGCTGCTTAGCAGGCTGGTGGTAAGTGGGGGAGGGGGCTGTGTGTGTGTGTGTGTGTGTGTGTGTGTGTGTGTGTGTGTGTGTATTAGAATGGTGGAGGAGGCCAAGAGAAGCCCGATAATTAAGTGAGCCGGATGGAGATGCAGGTGTTTTGACTCATTCGAGATAGGAGATTGTTCTTGCCAGTGTGCATTTCCCTTTCCATACCACGGTTCTTCCTCAGTCTTATCCGGAGTTTGTATTATGTGAGTCCTGGGAAAAACCTGGTTGGGAAAAAAAATGAAAGCTCAGGGGAGACTGATTAATTAAGAGAACTAGTTTTCTAGAGGTTGGAGGTACACGAGTGTCTCCTTGATTCCTTCCCTGGAGAAGCCCAGAGCCCCAGGGGCATTCTTCTGTGGCTCCCAGAGGTGCAGGGGAGCTGGAATGAGGAAGGAGACTGGGATGGAGGCTTGATTGGTTGTGGAGTTGAGGGCCTTGCGCTCACTCAGTTGGTAACATTTGGGGAGTGGTTCCATAGAGGAGAAGAGCCTTCTTTCCCCGATAAAAAAGTGGGAACGCCTCCTAATAAAGATAATTTGCAGAGATATTCGGAAGGTAGCGTTTCTCTTTAGCATTAAGAGTCACTTCCTCTAGCTTGGACCTCCATATTTCCCCCTCCCTTTTGGTGAACTTTCTTCTCACCCTCCTGGGATCTGGAAAAGCTGTAGTTCCAAACATGTGTTCCCACAGGATGATCTGCGAGGTTGAGAGACAGGTGGCCAGGCAGGGTGGGCAGCCCTGAGAGATTCATGGAGCAGCCCTCCCTGGGGTGGGGATGGAGGGGTTAAGCAAGCTGGAAACCAGGTGATGGAGGAGAGGAACAAGGGAGCAGAAAAGTGAGGACAAGAGGGGGCAGTGAAGGGCAAGAGAGACAATGTAAAATAGCACCAAAAATAAAGTTGTGTCCCCTCTGGGGGCATTGAAGACTGGGAAAAATCAAGTCAGTAGGAAAAGAGGAACAAGATTAAAAATCTAAGGGAAGTGATTGAAAGAGGGTCAATAATACAGTTAAGAAGAAAGACAAAACCACTATTTCCCTTAGTTTCAGAATAAGGTTATAGATTGCCTCTGTTTTTTTCCTATTCCTGATGAAGGGTCCCTAACACTGGCTCTGGCCTCCTGCTAGGTTTAGGATTGGGGGAGCCTTTAGCAGAGTTAGCCACTTCTCTTGGCTGCTCTGAGTTCATCCCTCCCACATTATTCAAATCTGAATCATCTCTAATTTCAGGGTTTGGCTGATCCATGCCTCCTCACTCCTCTGGCCTCCCAGTGCCTTCCACTTCTACCCTTACTGATTCTGACTGTCCTTAATTTGCCTCTACTTCTCAGTTATCATATTTGAGGCGAACTTTGGCCTTGAACCTCTATCACCTCCCTAAAGTCCGCTGGGCATCTGCGGAGGAGTCCTTGATTCAGAGATGCTCTTCTAGACACCCTGGGGTGTGCCCTAGAAAAGCTCTCTAAGGATTTACAGGGCATGGGCAGAAGGGGAAGGTATAGCCCATGCTAGATGGCTGACAGCTTTTAATGCAATGGTCCCTGGAAGGAACAACCTAGTTCAGTCCTCTCAATTTATACAAATGGAGACCCAGAAAAGCAATATTCACACAGTAAGTTTGTGTTGGAGCAGGTGCCAGAACCCAGTTCTCTCGAACCCTGGGCCCGTCCTTCTCCCATCGGCACCTGGAGAGATTGCTCCTGCCTGGGAACAGGCAACAGGTTATCAGGGCCATCCCAGCTGTCAGAAGGCCAGAACTTCCAGGCTCTGCAAGTCAGGTGGCTCCAGAGATCCCACTGATCACCCACTGGCATCCCCTGGTCCTAGCTTCCGCTTCCCTTTCTTCCCACGGTGGACAAGCCTTTCAGTCTCAGCAAAGTGCAGGAGCTAACAATGGCGGCTGGGGAGGGAGGGGAAGGAGAGAGGAGCAGTCAAGGATGAGATGGATTCAGACTCTTCGTTCACAGAGCAACCAGGAGAGGAAAGGTAAGACATTTTAGTCCAGCCCAACCAATGAATTTTCTCTTGAGGGGGTGGTGGAAAGGGAGGGAAAAAGGAAAGGACAGATTAAAAATGAGTCAGAGACCCAGAGGAGAAAAAAACACATTCATTCTCCCTCTCCCTCCCTTTTTCTCTCCTCCCGCTGCTGCTTCTCTCCTTTTCTTCTACTCTCCTCCCATCCACCCTCCCAGCCACGCCCCCCCCCCCCCGCCGGGGTGGGGCGGTTTTAATGCAGGCTGAGCAATTTCTAATCAACACTTCAGGTTTTTTTCCCTCAGGCTCTAGCAGCTTCTTCCTCATCTTTCAGTGCAAAAATTCTGTATTTCTTTCCACTGTATATTTAGCCTCCTGATTTCCCATTGTCAGTGTGAGGGAGCTTCCTGCAATAGACTGTTTTGTTGTTGTTATTGTTGTTGCTTTGCACAAAATAAAATGCTTGCCAGCTGCTATTTTAGCAACAGGTGCCATCTAGCAATAAGACTTGAGGAGGGTTCACTATGTCTTTGTTCCTGAATATGGATGGTGTTTCAACCTTTCTGGCAGCAGAGGCTGTCAGAAACGCCAGAACTGTGGTGACACTCTGGGAACATACTCTAGGAGCAGGCAGTGCATTTTCCTGGAGACTCTTCTGGGTCTCTCTGTGATAAAGAGTGCTTATTCTATTAGCATTTCTTTTGGTACCTTTTTGGTGGTATTTATTCATTTATTCATCCATTCTCCAAGCATGTACCAAATACCTGTGGTTTCTAAGTATTTTAATAGGTGCTGAGAATACAGAGAGAAAAGACTTAGTCTTTGCCCTCGAAGAGTGGCCAGTCTAGTGAGTGACTCAAATGAGTTTTCAGATAATTTTGATATGGAGGTAAAAAGTCCTACAATAAGAGCCACGAGAGCCACACGGGTGCTGTAAGGGCGTGGATGGGGCATACCCACCTCACACCTGGGGTGGGAGTCGAGCAACTCGGAAACAGACTCCTGGAAGAGGTGATGGCTGAGTTAGCATGTTTGTTCATGCACAGTCAGCTGCTGACGTCCTGTCACATCCAGGCACTGTGCTGCGGTTAATAAGACAGCCCTGCACCCCAGCAACTTACAGTCTGGTGGTGGTGACATCCGTGAAGGAACTGTGAACAGTTGCGGAGTACCACTTGCAAAGGCGACCGTGGAGATATGCCCCAAGTGTTGTGGGTGCCGTAAGATGGCTACCAACCCAGGCGACATACAGCAGGAAGGGGAGCATCCAGGAAGGGTTCTTACCTGGTTTATCTGCACTCAGGTAGATGCCTGGTGACCGTGTGAGAATGGGCTTGCGTATGGAGAATTAAGTGTTATTCCTAGAGAGGCAGGAGTTTCTTTTAAAGATTCCTGACACCTCAGCGTCTGGCGTGCTGCGGTCCGTGTGGTCACAGAGTTGGAGACGACTGAGCAACTGAACTGAACTGTCTCAACTTCCATTATCTCCCTTTTCCATTCTTTGAATTCCCTTCCCTCCTCTGTCCATTTTTCCCCATAGAAGAGACCTTTTTTGTGCTGGAGCATCTTTCAGCACTTTATTACAGCTCTCTCCACTTCCCACCATAAGCCTGGCTGCGTCTCTCCAGACTAGGAAAGGGAGCTTGTTTCAGTATCGCATTCGCTCCTTAGATTTTAGACTCATAATTCTGCTGAGTGTCTGGCTTATACAGACGTGGGTATTCGTTCTAGTAGTCCTAGTGTAATACTATGCTAGTACTATACTAGAGTCTTAGTGAAAGTACCTAGTGCTTATAGTGTTAGCAGTGTTTGTACCCGGAGAAGGCAATGGCAGCCCACTCCAGTGCTCTTGCCTGGCAAATCCCATGGACGGAGGAGCCTGGTAGGCTGCAGTCCATGGGGTCACTAGGAGTTGGACATGACTGAGCGACTTCCCTTTCACTTTTCACTCTCATGCATTGGAGAAGGAAATGGCAACCCACTCTAGTGTTCTTGCCTGGAGAATCCCAGGGACGGGGGAGCCTGGTAGGCTGCCGTCTATGGGGTCGCACAGAGTCGGCCACGACTGAAGTGACTTAGCAGCAGCAGCAGCTGTGTTAGTACCAGGACTTGGTTAGCGGAAAGAACTATAACCTAGGATTTGAGGACTGGATTCCAATCCCTTCTCCACAGATTAACTGTATATCCATGGGATCTGGGTCTTATAATCTGTTTTTTTTTTTTTTCCTTTTGGCACGTAATTTTATTAGTTCATTGAGATATAATTGACATATAACATTACTTTCAAGTGTACAGGTTTCCTTATTTATATATGTTATGAAATGATCACCACAATAAGTCTAGTTAACACCCATCATCATATATAGTTATAATTTTTTTTCTTGTGATAGCTTTCAGCATTTATTCTGTTAGCAACTTTCAAATATGCAACATAGTATTATTAACTTTAGTCACCAGCCTGTGCATTATATTGTTGTGGACTGCAGCACGCCGGGCTTCCCTGTCCTTCACTATCTCCCAGAGTTTGCTCAAATTCCTGTCCATTGATTTGGTGATGGCATCCAACCACCTTATTCTCTGTTGTCCCCTTCTCCTCCTGCCCTTAGCATCAGGGTCTTTTCCAGTTAATTCGCTCTTTGCATCAGGTGGCCAAAGTACTGAAGCTTCAGCTTCAACATCAGTCCTTCCAGTGTATATTCAGGGTTGATTTCCTCTTGGATTGACTGGTTTGTTCTCCTTGCCCTCCAAGGAACTCTCAAGAGTCTTCTCCAGCACCACAATTCAAAAGCATCTATATTTGGTGCTCAGCCTTCCTTATAGTCCTACTCTCACATCTGTACATGACTACTGGAGAAACTATAGCTTTTTATATATGGACTTTGTCAGCAAAGTGATGTCTCTGCTTTTTAGTATGCTGTCTAGGTTTGTCATAGCTTTTCTTCCAAGGAGCAATTGTCTTTTAATTTCGTGGCTGCAGTCACCATCTGCAGTGATTTTGGAGCCCAAGAAAATGAAATCAGTGCATTATATACTCAGGACTTATTTATAAACTGGAAGTTTGTACCCTTTGACCCCCTTCAGCCAGCCCCCACCTCTGGCAAGCACCAATCTGTCCTCTACATCTATGAGCTTGGTTTTTTGTTTTTGTTTTTAGAGATTACACATACAAATGAGATCATACAGTATTTGTCTTTCTGATTTATTTCACTTAACATAATGATCTCAAGGTCCATCCATGTTGTCACAAATGGTAAGATTTCATTCTACTTTATGGCTGAATAATATTCCATTGTGTGTGCATGGATATAAATGTCAATTATACACACACACGTATGAATATATAGTATGGCATCTTTTTATCTATTTATTAAGTGACAGACACTTAGCTTGTTTCCATATCTTGACTATTGGCTATTGTAAATAAAGTAGCAGTGAACATGGGATTGCATATGTTATAATCTTTTAAAAATCCATTTCTTTTTATTATTTTGTCTTTAATTGGAGGATAATTGCTTTACAATGTTGTCTTGGTGTTATAATCTTTTGAATGAGGTCATGTCTTTCAGCTCTAAGGTCCTTTGGTACGGAACTTTTCTCCCTTTAATTTTGATGAGTTAGAAATCAGACTTACAGAGCCCTTAGTGTCCTTTCATGGATCACAGCCTTGTCATGGCAAAGGGACTTGCATAACTCAATGAAGCTATGAGCTATGTCATGCAGGGCCACCCAAGACACACAGGTCCTAGTGGAGAGTTCTGACAAAATGTGATCCACTGGAAGAGGGAATGGCAAATCACTCTAGTACTCTTGCTGTGAGAATCCCATGAACAGTATAAAAGGCAAAAAGATATGACACCAGATGATGAGCCCCCCGGGTCAGAAGGTATCCAGTATGCTACTGGGTAAGAGCAGAGGGCAATTACTAATAGCTTCAAAAAGAATGAAGCGGCTCAGCCAAAGCAGAAATGATGCTCAGTTTTGGATTTGCCTGGAGGAAAAAGTAAAGTCTGATGCTGTAAATAACAGTATTGCATAGGAACCTGGAATGATTGCTGAGAGAAATGTCAACAACCTCAGATATACAGATGATACCCCTTTAATGGCAGAAAGTAAAGAGAAACTTAAGAGCCTCTTGTTGAAGGTGAAAGAGGAGAGTAAAAAAGCTGACTTAAAACTCAACATTCAAAAAACTAAGAACATGGAATCCATTCCCAACACGTCATGGCAGATAGGAGGGGAAAAAGTAGAAGCAGTGATAGATTTTATTTTTTTGAGCTCCAAAATCACTACTGATGGTAATTGTAGCCATGAAATTAAAAGACGCATTCTCCTTGGAAGGAAAACTATGACCAACCTAGACAGCATATTAAAAAGCAGAGACATCACTTTGCTAACAAAGGTCTGTCTAGTCAAGTCTATGTTTTTCCAGTGATCCTGTATGGATGTAAGAGTAGGACCCAAAAGAAGGCTGAGTGCCAAAGAATCGATGCTTTTGAACTGTAGTGCTGGAGAAGACTCTTGAGAGTCTCATGGACAGCACGGAGATCAAACCAGTCCATCCTAAAGGAGATCAACCCTGAATATTCATTGGAACGACTAAAACTGAAGTTTCAATATATTGGCCTCCCGAGGCAAAGAGCCAACTATTTGGGAAAGACCCTGATGCTGGGAAAGATTTAAGGCAAAAGGAGGAGGGGGCAGCAGAGGATGCAATGATTAGAAAGCATCACTTACTCAATGGATATGAATTTGAGCAAACTCTGGGAGACTGTGAAGGACAGGGAAGCCTGGTGTGCTGCAGTTCATTGGTTTACAAACTCAACTTAGCAACTGAACAAACAAACAAACAAAAGGTCCTCAGTGAGGAGCCACAGAGGGAGCCCCAGTTATCTTCAGCCTTTCTCTGACCACCAATGATTGGAATGAGAAACAGCAGCAGGGAAAGGAGAGCACATGTTAGCATTTTCAGAGGAATGAGTAGCACCCAGTGCCTGGTGGACAGGATAGGGTCAACTCTAAACAATTAAATGTTGTCATATTGGGAACTGTTGAGATGAGTCAAGTGCTTTGGGCCAGGTGGGATGAAGCCTGCTCTAGCCAGCATGGTCCTCAAATGTCCTTTCCGGTCTCAACTTTTTGTTCCAGCAGACACTTACCTCTTTCAGTTCAGTTCAGTTCAGTCGCTCAGTCGGGTCCAACTCTTTGCGACCCCATGACCCACAGCACACCAGGCCTCCCTGTCCATCACCAACTCCCAGGGTCCACCCAAACCCATGTCCATCGAGTCGATGATGCCATCCAACCATCTCATCCTCTGTTGTCCCCTTCTCCTCCTGCCCTTCAATCTTTCTGACAGAATGTGGTCCACTAGAGAAGGGAATGGCAAACTACTTCAGTATTCTTGCCTTGAGAACCCCATGAACAGTATGAAAATACTTACCTCTTTACTCCTTCCAATTATTTTAGCTCTTACACTGACTTTCCCCCAATTAGGAATTATAGAGAAAGGTATAATCTAATTGTTGCTCTTGCTTATTTAGATACTATAATGCTTTTCTAGTTTTGTGAGTGGTAAAGAATCTGCCTGCCAGTGCAGAAGATGCAAGAGACACTGGTTCAGTCCCTGGCTCGGGAAGATCCCCTGGAGTAGGAAATGGCAACCCACTCCAGTTTTCTTGCCTGGAAAATTCCATGGACAGAGGAGCCTGGCAGGCTACAGTCCATGGGGTTGCAAAGAGTCAGACATGACTGAGCATGCACGCAATACTTTTTAAATGTGCTTTATGACTTTTTAAAATCTCTTTTGATCCTTCTAAGTAAGGCTGATTATTATCTACCTATACATAAGAAGAACAAGGCTCAGAGGAAGTAAATGACTTGTCTAAGTCCATTGTATCTTATTGATTAAAAATAAGAAATAATGTCACTGACTTACATATGACTTGGTTGTTTCAAATGCCTGAATCCAAGGGAAACATTTTCTAGTTAAGGTGGGTGAAACTAGAATTCCTGACTTAAGGGAACAAATCCAGGTGTCTGGGTTTCCCTGATGGCTCAGTGATAAAGAATTCACCTGCCAAGCAGGAGATCACACATTTGATCCCTGGGTTGGAAAGATCCCCTGGAGGAGGAAATGGCAACCCACTCCAGTATTCTTGCCTGGGAAATTCCATGGACAGAGGAGCCTGGTGGGCTACAGTCCACGGGGTCACAAAGAGTCAGATGGCAACTTACAGACTAACAACAGCACAACGTGGTTATCTGTCATAGAGCATTGGGTAGTGAGGCTCAGAATTCACAGAACTTGGGGATCTTACAGGGAAAAGTGGTAAAGAATAGAATTTAGTATTTCTAATTAAATCCTAAGATCTACAGGGAAGGCGTGAGTGAGGAGTGCTCCAGTGAGGCACAGGAGAGCGTCGGACGCGGCCCTGTGACAGCAGAGGCTGCTGGCATGTCAGAGCCCATCTGGGAGTAGCGGCCGGTGCTGTGCATCCAGGAGCCGCACAGGAAACAGCATATGTAGCTTTAAAATCTTGGTCTTTAAGACAGCTTCTGGCTTGCTGGAAATGAAAGACGGTATCTTGGATGACTAGAGTTCTTTATGGGCCAAGAAACAAGGAAGAACTCAGAAGAATATGCTGCTTCCCTGTTCTCCTCCAGCGGCTGGAGCCCTGCAGGAAGTATTGCTCTAAATTAGGAGTAGAACCTTCACATTCAGCTGGAATCCTGCATCGTCACTCCTCCCTTGCCCTGGGCTCATCAGGAGGCAGTTGGGAGAGAGGGATAAGGCTCAAACTGACTTGGATTTAAATACTAAACTAATAGTTTACCTTGTTTTCTTTAGCTTTAAAATGGGAAAGCTAACTTACCTTGTAAGGTTGTTGTGATCATTAAAATGAAATGATGTACAATTCCTAGCACAGCATTTGGCACGTAGTATGCTCTCAATACTTTTTATGGGCCCAAAATAGGAATATTAGTCAGCATTTTGATGTAGTAATAATCAACCTCATAATCTCAATAGCTCACAACCCCAAACATTTAGTTGTTCATATTATATGAGAGCTGTAGTCAGCTGCAGGTCAACTGTGAATTGGCGGACTTGGCTCATTTCCAGATGTCTTCCTATTCCAAGACCCAGGATGAAGGAGCAGCCACATTGTGGGCTTGCTGTTCTCCTGGTGGAGGACTCAAGGCTGTTAGGGAGAGGGCACAGAGCCAAATGACACAAATGCCTTTTAAGCTTCTGATTGGACAAGTCTTATGGCACATGTACTCACATTTCATTAGCCAAACGTGTCACCTGGCCAAGCCATAGTCTATGGAGGGGTAAGTGTACTCTGCCTACAGGGAACAATGCAAGAGTGAAGAGAGAAGACCATCTGGGAACAAATAATACAATCTATTAACTGGGTTAAATCATTCAACTGAATGTGCTGAGTACCTACTAGGTAAAAGCCTTCAGGAGAGAGCTTGTTTTTATTAATAATGGCCAAGACAGATGACTAAACAGAAAATTCTTAGACAAGATGATGTGATTCTCTGGGGTACTATGAGTGCAGTAAGAGCAAGAAGAAACTTTTATATAAGAAGTGACAGCTGAGGAAGTCAGAAAGGGAAGTTGGCGTTACTAGAGGAAGAGTGGGATCGAGGGAAGGGAGTTTACAGAGGAGACGGCATGTGCAAAAGCCAGGAATCAAAAGAGGGCAAAAGTACACATGTTTTACTTTTTTTTAAGTGAGTGGTTAGCCTGTCCCTTCTCCAGGGGATCTTCATGACCCAGGAATTGAACCAGAGTCTCCTGCATCACAGGCGGATTCTTTACCAGCTGAGCTACCAGGAAAGCCCAATGGAAGAGGGTGCCCCCGTCTAAAATGAGTCCTTGTATTTCTGAATACCTACAGGGAGTATTTGAAAGCGTGAGAGCAAAGGAATGCTATGACCAGATGTGCATTTTAGAAATATTCTTTGAACCTCAATGTGGAGGGTAGATTAGATATAGACAGACATGCAGCAAAAACCAGCCAGAAGACCCCTGCAGAAAGAGAAGGGAGATGTGATGAGATGCTGAGCCCCGGTGGTGCAGTAACAATGAGAGGGGTGGACAACAACAAGAGATGGAGGAAGTGATCCTGGCTTGGTTGCAAGTGGAAGTTGAAAGACAAAGAGTATCAAAGATGTCTCCAGGTTCCTGTCTTGGGATTGCTGGGATGCCATTTATGGACATGAACTAATATAGGAGGAGGAACATGTAAGGGAGGGAGATACAGGTTCAGTTTTTTGCATTATATTAGTTAGAGTAAGCCTAAGATGCTATAACAAAGAGACCCTAATAATAGTTTAAAACTCATATAAAATAGTTTTTGTTCTCTCTCCTATAACAAGAGAACTAGTGGGACTGAGTCTACTGTTCCCATACGTGGCTCCCAAGACTGTTCCAGTGATAGGTATTTCTCAGCTAGCAGAAGCAAGGAAAACAGAGGACCAAGTAGTTTGTTTTTAGGGAGGTGATGTGGAAATTGCATACATCGCCCCTCCTCACTATGTCCTGAATCTAGTCCTGTGACCATAATTAGCTACAAGGGAGGCTAGGAAATATAATATGTGGCTGTCTTAGCTGGCCAGATTAAAACCTGGAAGGTTCTGTTTCTAAAAGAAGTGGACAGTTAGCATCTCCATCTATAGAATGATGAGTTTGGGGTGCTTGTGTAACATCCAGATGGAAAAAGAAATTATATATTTGGGTCTGGAGCTTGGGTAAGAGATCTAAACTGGAAATACAGGTAACAAGCTGATAAAAGTGGAGAAGAGCTTTCTTACAGGAGCTTTCTCTGCCCAAATGGCTGGTCCATCCAAGGAGTCTGACCCACCTGATTGAATCAGGACCATTTCCACAGTTTCGGGGCCGTGCAGGGTAGACTGACCCCTTTTAGTACTGCTTTAGTCACACTGGAACAGCATGCAAGCCAGCTAGACATTACCCATGAGCTTGCTTCAGATCTCGGGAAGATGAGCAAATCAAATAGAAGGGAGATGTGCTTTTGGCTTTCATTTGCACAGTGGTGGCAGAGAACAGGAAAGCTTGGCTCAGTGGGACACACAGGACATACGCTTAATGAATGGCAAGCTCTGTGTGCACAAGGGCCAGAATTATAGGCAGCAAATAATAAGTAGGCCATAAGCAACGCCCACCTGAGCAAGGGTAACACCAGTGTTTACTTTAGCCCAATGGAAATGGGGAGATACTGATGCTTTTTAGGACCCTTGGGGAGAAAACATGAAAGAATGTTGTCATATTTTTAAAATATTTTTTTAAAGAAATCTCAAAATAGTACATCTGGTCACCCTAACCCTAAAATGGATCAAGCCGTTAGGTACTGTGGTAGCAAACAAGAGAAACTGATTCTGTTCAATTTAAGCAATTGGACAGAAAGAAGTTTATTGAAAGAAAATTGATGAACCTACAGGACCAATAAGCAAACTGGAGAACTAGGCTTAGAAAATAGGCAAACACTAAGGGGATGTCTATGATTCTTGGTAAAGCCTTTTTTATTTTATAACCCAACTATATCATAAGATGAATAGTTTCTACTTCTGATGGTTAAAAGGTTCAAGTTGTGTTTTGTCTTTAAAAAGTGAGCCTGTAGGTTAGAATTTCCCAAAATGCTTTGTTTTCCATGCTGACAGTACTAAAGGATGGACACATTGTGGACCAAACCTAGTGGAAAGGCTTTAGCACCCGTCATTCAACTCTTACGCTTAGAGAACCCGCCTATCAATTGATCCTAAAACAGTGTCATCGGAAATTGGGACAGTATGTTAAAAATGTGAAGACAAAAAGATGAATTTCTTAAAGATCTTCCTTAAAGGCAGGGAAAAAGAAGACATGTATTGTCATATTGAATGAAGAAAAAACTCAGGGCTCTGAAAGCCAAGATATGCTGGTGAATGGGCAATTCTGAGGGCTTCAAGAGTTAAAGGATGGATGAGCTTGATATACAGTTTCTAAAGATGCCAGTCTGTGGTGATAATAATTTTCCATTATCTTTAGCAGCAGTCTTTACTGCTCTAAAATGCGGCTGCGCTTATAGATCTGCATCTCAAAAATGCTGGCAGGAATAGCTTACAACTAGTGGGGAAAAGGGACTTGCTTTGAAAAAAAAAGAAAGTGCTAAAATAAGAACAGCATTGCTGTAGATACTGCTTTTGTTATCCTTGCAAGAACTCAGTTCCTCATGTATAGCCTCCTTTTTTTTTTTTTTTTTTTTTACATGAGAATTGGGGCAGGAACTTATTTTGCCATATGTAAGGAGTCACTGTCTATACTTGTAGCTGATCCTCCCTGGCCTGGTAACTAGGCACCCCTGGTGATTAGCTGAGATGGGCCTGATGCACTGAGCTGTCACTCCTAACTCTACTTTTAGGCAGCTTTCCTAGTTATTGATCAGAATCCATTCTCTACACTGAGGACCACCTGCTGAGAAAGGCCCTTTGGATTCACTTATTCATTTCTTCATTCATTCTTTGATTCATTCCACATTTTGTGAGCTTCAGCTCTATTTTATGGCCTTGCTGTATAATGAGGATACAGAGTCAATGAAATCCACCAAGCTGGATTTAGAAAAGGCAGAGGAACCAGAGATCAAATTGCCAACATCATTGGATCATCAAAAAAGCAAGAGAGTTCCAGAAAAACATCATCTACTTCTGCTTTATTGACTGTGCCAAAGCCTTTGACTGTGTGGATCACAACAAACTATGGAAAATTCTTCAAGAGATGGGAATACCAGACCACCTGACCTGCCTCTTGAGAAATCTGGATGCAGGTCAGGAAGCCACAGTTAGAACTGGACATGGAACAACAGACTGGTTCCAAATAGGGAAAGGAGTACGTCAAGGCTGTATATTGTGACCCTGCTTATTTAATTTAAATGCAGAGTACACCATGAGAAACGTTGGGCTGGAAGAAGCACAAGCTGGAATCAAGATTGCCGGGAGAAATATCAATAACCTCAGATATACAGATGACACCACCCTTATGGCAGAAAGTGAAGAAGAACTAAAGAGCCTTTTGATGAAAGTGAAAAAGGAGAGTGAAAAAGTTGGCTTAAAACACAACATTCAGAAAACTAGGATCATGGCATCTGGTCCCATCAATTCATGGAAAATATATGGGGAAACAGGGGAAACAGTGACAGACTTTATTTTTCTGGGCTCCAAAATTACTGCAGATGGTGACTGCAGCCATGAAGTTAAAAGATGCTTGCTCCTTAGAAGAAAAGTTATGACCAACCAAGACAGCATATTAAAAAGTAGAGACATTACTTTGCCAACAAAGGTCCATCTAGTCAAAGCTATGGTTTTTCCAGTAGTCATGTTTGGATGTGAGAGTTGGACTTTAGAGAAAGCTTAACACCGAAGAATTGATGCTTTTGAACTGTGGTGTTGGAGAAGACTCTTGAGAGTCCCTTGGACTGCAGGGAGATTTAACCCGTCCATCCTAAAGGAGATCAGTCCTGAATATTCACTGGAAGGACTGATGCTGAAACTGAAACTCCCAATACTTTGGCCACTGATGCAAAGAACTGACTCATTGGAAAAGACCGTGATGCTGGGAGAGATTGAAGGCGTGAGGAGAAGGGAACACAGAGGATGAGATGGTTGGATGGCATCACCGACTCGGTGTATATGAGTTTGAGTAAACACTGGGAGTTAGTGATGGATAGGGAAGCCTGGCATGCTGCAGTCCATGGGGTCGCAAAGAATTGGACATGACTGAACGACTGAGCTGAACTGAAATCTACCAAATCCTGGTCCTTGCCCTCAGGGACCTTAGAGTTAGAAACCAATTTATATTGGTTCAATATATAAAATTCAATTTATATTGAATTTTTCAAGATCAGAAGATGGTCTTTTAAATTTATCTCCCCAGAACGTAACACTGTATTTTAAAACACGCTTTTGAATGAATTTGAGTTAGATAGTCAAGGGCAGTTTTCCTGAAGATCAGGGGCACAGTATAAACTGGAAGAATGGTCTGGTGATCCAAGAATGATGACTCCTCTTCTTTTGCAAATATAGAAAACCACCTATAATCTTCAATCTGCAATATCATCTGGTGCTTCTTTTGGTCAGGAATCCTAATTTTTACAGATATGTTCTATATAGTATGATCCCTTGTTTGACTTCACCTTCTTTTTCTGTCTTCTCTAAGCAGTCTCCTTCCAGTTTGGGGGGATACTTGTTTTTAGAGTGAAACATGGATTCTTCCCATACCTCTGTAAATGTCTTTATAAGAGCTTCAAAACACAAGTCCTTTCTGGTGTCACCAGTGCCCAGATTCCGAGTCCCAGCCTTCCTGTTGGGCCAGTGTGTGCTTCTCATGTGTGTGCATGACCTACACTCAGTGCTTCTCTCTGTCTACATCCCAGAAACTCCTCAGCTACATGTCCTGATGTTTCCCCAGCTGGAGGAATAACATGTTTATAATAAAAGAATGGAAGGCATCTTAGTATGCCTGGAACGTGTGTGGGGCCAAATCACGGAGAAAATCTTACATGCCATGTCAAGGCATTTGGACCTTATCCTGGAAGGAGTGGGGAATCTTTTGAGCCTTAAAACAGGAGACTGTCTTTTCTGAAAGAATATTCTAGATATAAAAGATGTGGAGAGTGCACCGGGCTGGAAGTAGGGAGACCACTGAAGAGGCTATGATAAAACCAAGAAGGTAATGAGGACTTGTGTAAAGTGATAGTAAGAGCTTTGGGCCCAGTCTAGGTTTGGGCTTCTCTGCTGGCTCAGTGGTAAAGAATCCACCTGCCAGTGCAGGAGACCCAGGTTTGATCCCTGGGTTGGGAAGATCCCCTGGAGAAGGGAATGGCAACCCACTCAAGTATTCTTGTCTGGGAAATCGCATGGCCAGAGGAGCCTCATAGGCTATAGTCCATGGCATTGCAAAAGTGTCAAACACAACTTAATGACTAAAGAAAAATAAAAGCGTAGCTTCAAATCTGTCACTTGCTAACCCTCATGTGTTAGGCAAGATACATACATTCTCTGAGAATCAGTTTCTTCATCTATAAAATGGATGTAATGATAATATCTACTGTATAGGATTTTTTGAGAGAATTAAGCTAACTACATGAATGACACTTAACACGATTTCTAATATATAGTAATTCTTTCACAATTACTTCCTGATAGAAGGAATAGAAACCTGATTTGTTCCCACTGGGAATGACCGTAGGAATAGAGAAGAGTCAAATTGGAGAAAGATTTGGAATTAGTGACCACTGAAAGTGGGTAGAGACAGAGAGGAAATGATCAAAGCTTTAATTTCTATCTCCAGGGGCAAAACAAGGGCTGTACTGGCAAAAGAGCTAGGGAGACAAGGAAGACCAGTCTATTAGCAAGAGTTGAGGTGGGAAAAGAGAAAGTGATATATGTTTAATTTGAATAAAGACAGTGACGTCGCTCAGGCATGTCCGACTCTTTGTGACCTCATGGACTGTAGCCTACCAAACTCCTCCGTCCATGGGATTTTCCAGGCAAGAATACTGCAGTGGGTTGCCATTTTCTTCTCCAGGAGATCTTCCTGACCCAGGGATTGAAGCCAGGTCTCCCGCATTGAAGGCAGAAGCTTTACCGTCTGAGCTGCTAGGGAAATCCTGTTTAATTTGAAGTATCTGTTAAACATGGAGATGAGGTTTCATGAAGTTGAGGGTCTGAGGCATAACTTGTAGTTAGAAACATGGGAGAATAAGATTTCTTAGATCAAATGCACAGATGAACATTACAAAATGGCTGAAAAATTTCAGTTTATTTGCCTGGCACTCAAAGATGTTCTTATTAGCCTGTATAGACCAGCATAAGAAGTACTAGGTTTTTGACATCTGACAGGTGGTGACATAGAAAAACAAAAAGAGCTATAAGAGGTGGGACTGAAGTTCAGGACACTAACCTAGCCCCAGGGCAGATCTCTTGGGAACTAGAGTCAGAGGGAGGGTGTCCCCAGGCCAGACCTCAGTGTCCACAGGAGACTGCCAGTCTTGGTCCTCATCCAGACTTGCTATGACTCTGAGGGGCCTGATCTGGGATAGGAGTGGGGATTCCATGAGAGGTGTTTTTTGAAATTGAGTGAATAGCAACTTTACAGTTTCAGATATAGATCAGTCATGTGTGAATATATTGGAAACAAAACCTAGTCCTCAGGAGAAGGGCCTTATATCAGGGCCCAAGCAAGCAGGGCTGGATCTCGGGACAAGGCTTTGGTCCCAGTGGGTTGCAAGCCAGGTGGAAACACAGCCGAATATAAGCATGGACTGAGGGAAAGACATGTGGCTCAGTGGTTGTGGGAATCACAGCCCTCACCCAGAACCCAGGGTTAGGGCCACAAGAGCAGTTCTAGGCCTCGCCCTCTGGTGGGAACGGGGCATCTAACAGGGCTGGCCAGGACAGGCTTGGGGCCTGGGTGCCTTGTCTCCTACAGTTTGGAAGCTTCTAGCTAATGCAGGGATTGGCTTCTTTAGCTTTCTAACTCTTCACTCTGGTCCTCAAATGTTCAATAAACTGACATTTCCTTGAAATTCCTAGTTCTGTCCTTTCCAGCTATCCAGATAGCTTAGATTCCCAGGATTTTCATTATCCCTGCATATGTATACATGTCTGTGTATGTGCACACACACTCAGGGGTACCCTCTGTTTCCAACTGCTAGGAGGTATGGATGGGACTGTGCTGTGCACCCAGTCATTGTTGAACACCGAATTACCCAGTCTGGAATACTATTCCTTTGCAGTTTCTGCCCATTCTGCCCTATAACTCACACCTTTTTGCTCACCTAGCTCTAGGTTTGGAGAGGGCAATGGCACCCCACTCCAGTACTCTTGCTTGGAAAATCCCATGGATGGAGGAGCCTGGAAGGCTGCAGTTCATGGGGTCGCTGAAGGTCGGACACGACTGAGCGACTTCACTTTCACTTTTCACTTTCATGCATTGGAGAAGGAAATGGCAACCCACTCCAGTATTCTTGCCTGGAGAATCCCAGGGACGGGGGAGCCTGGTGGGCTGCCGTCTATGGGGTCGCACAGAGTCGGACACGACTGAAGCGACTTAGCAGCAGCAGCAACAGCTCTAGGTTATATGGCTTTACAGACGTCAACAGATTGTCATTGACAGCAGCAGCAACAACTACATTTATTGAGTGCTTACTTTACATCAGTATTATCCTAAATGCTTAGGATAAAATCTTATTTAACCCTCAAAGAGCTCCACAAAATAGTCACTGTTATTCTGGTTTTACCAGTAAGGAAACCGAAACTCCTAAGAGGAGTGATCTGCTGGAAGTCATGCAGCTAGGAAGTGGTAAGATGTGGATGCTAACTGAGGACTCACTCTAAAATCCATGCCTTTAACTATCATGCTATAAAGAGGCAAACGTTTCTGAAAACATATTCTTTTTTCTTTGGAACATGAGCTTATGTGTATGTCATAGAAGAAACTGAGTTGACTAACCTCTGTTAATAATTAAGGGAGTCCACAATTTTACAAAATAATAATTAATGGTGTCCCATGGCTTGGTCAAGTGGCTAATCTCATTAACAGAGAACAGAGCTGAGAAGGAGGTATTCTTAGTAATCATCTAATGAAGAAAACCCTATACTTAAACAACCCTTCCCCCAACAATTTTTGTGCTGCACCTGCCTCCTTTGCTGGTTTCATTTATCCTGGAAAGGCTAGGAAATATTTCATTTCCCAAGTAGAGCCTGAATAGGTAGCAGAGAAGAAAGGTGGTTGGTCAACAGCCAGCGTTGTGATTGGTCAATACCTGTGACTGGTCATCTAGCCTCAGCGACTGCTCACTGAAGTCATTTCACCTCTCTGTCCCATTTTGTTACCTGGAAAATCAGACTGTGAATAAGGATTTGAAGAATTACAAGGTTAAAAATTAATGCAATAGAATTCAAGGAGAAACTATAGGAAAAAATAAAAAAACACCACACAAGTCTTTTCGTCATCTAGCTTCTAGATGTGTGAGTTGGGAAGAACAGAATCAGTGACACCAGCATTTGGGGGTGGTGGAGGGAAGCAGCAGAGCCTAGGAGGTTTTTTCCTGAGCTTCCAGAGGGGAATTATCTGCCCCTCGATGGCACTGATCTACATAATCTGGCTATAATCAAACCTTTTGGTGATGAATGGTTATCAAGAGTCAAGAGCCTCTGAATGGGAATCTAGGGGAAGGCAGGAAAGGTAAGGGAGGGTTCTCATTTGAGATGTACCATCTATGGGTCATGGTCAAGGTGCTCTGAAAGAGCCCTCTCTCTGCAGGCACCCAGAGAGAGAAGGTTTAACAACTCTGTTGAGTTAAGGAATATGAGGCTCATTTTACAGGTGAAGGTTGCTTAAGAGACTTCATTTAGGCCTTACCATTAGTGTGTAGCCAGATGAGATTCAAAGCCTTATCTCTTTGATGCCAATGCTCTTTTACTATACTATGCTGTTTATGTCATTTAAACATAAATGTGAAGTCCTAGAAATTTGTGAAGTCCTAGAAATTTTCGTATTAATAGTCATTCATTCATTTACTTGCCCATTCCTTTATTTATTCTATAGGAGCTATCCAGCACTTAAGGTTCAAAACACTAAATCTTAAATATTCTGCTGTATTCACTTCTCAGTTCCACAGAATGAAAACCTTTTCTTCCTAACAGGAATTAAAACCTAGTTTTCACAGTGCTTTCATGGAAGAGAGGCACTAGTCTGGAAATCAGAAGTGAGTACAAATGTGGTATCTTGCCCTTGTTGAGCAAGCTGCTGCTGCTGCTGCTAAGTCGCTTCAGTCGTGTCTGACTCTATGCGACCCCGTAGACGGCAGTCCACCAGGCTCCCCCATCCCTGGGATTCTCCAGGCAAGAACACTGGAGTGGGTTGCCATTTCCTTCTCCAATGCATGAAAGTGAAGTTGCTCAGTCGTGTCCGACTCTTAGCGACCCCATGGACTGCAGCCCACCAGGCTCCTCTGTCCATGGGATTTTCCAGGCAAGAGTACTGGAGTGGGGTGCCATTAAAGCTATTATTCGTGACTCTATGAAGAGTCATGAATAAATGCATATTCAAGTTGTGAGAGTGAGTTTGCTTTGTGGGATGTCCTAGTGACCAAGGGCAGTAATGAAGGCCAGTAGGCCCCCCTCGGAAACGAGTCCTTCTGCCTCTGAAGTCCACCTGGCATTCTAGGGTTAAACTCTGCCTCAAGCTACCCGAAGGTGGCTTGGCAGCCTCCTGGTTTCAACTCTGGACCTCTTTATCCTATCTTTTTATTCATATTCCTTTTTTTGCTTCTCATCATGATTCTGCTTCTGTTTCAAAGCAGAATTAGATCAAGCTAGAAACTCTTAACTCTCCCAGTAACCTGAAGAAGTTGTGTTCTCTTTGTCTGGAGTTTCTAGACCTTACCATTGAGTTCATAGAAGCCCTTTGCCTCTCAAACACTCCCCTGGGCTTTCATTCATAGAAACTTCCCTCTCTTTCTTGGACACCAAGCTTCAAATTGATCTTTTTAACACTTAAACTTCTCATCTGCTTTCTAGTCTCCCCCCACCTCTTTTTGGATCACCTTCAAAGCTTTTGAACTTGGTCTACTGCTTTTGATCTGAAATTCTCCATTTCTCTCAAAGCCTTCTTTCCCCCTTAATCTCTGTCTCCTTTGCTTGGTCACCAGCTAGAAGGGAAGTCCCTTTCTCCTAAATTCATACTTCCTGGATTTATTGTCCTCATTTATCAAATAGTTTAGTGTCTATAGGCTTCAGGAGCCAGGACGGCTAAATAAGACACATCACTTACTTGACCCGACAAGTCTGATGGTGTGAAAATAAGAACTTGCAAAATCATTATAGTAAATGTCTGGCGGAGAATGCTGGGGACACTATGGCACAAAGGAGGAAGTGATAAATAGATTGACTAGTCAGAGAAGGCTTGACAAGAAGCCTTTGAACTGGGTTTTAAAAGATGAAAAAGAGTTTCCCAGGAAGATAAGTGAGGAAAAAGCTTTCCATAAACAAGAAACATTATGTGCCAAGATCTAGAGGTGTGATATAGCACATCCCACTTAGGGAAACTGTTAGTTTGCTGTCCTCTGAGGTTGATGCTTAAACAGAGGTGCTGCGGGAAGTGAGGCTGAGGAGGAATTAGATGATGAAGCACCTTACATGCCTTGCTGAGAACTTTGGGTTTTATTCTAAAGGCCATGGGGGATGAGTGAAGGATTTTAAGAAGGAGAGCCGTACCAGTCAGATTTAAAAAGATAACCGGAAATTATAGCAAGGAGAGTGGAGACATGTGGGCAACTGTAGGTGGAGAGACCAGACAAGAGATTATTGCAAAATTATAGGCAAAAAATGAGGAGGACATACACGGAAGCAGTGGGGTTAAAGAGGGGGATGGAAATATTAAAGATGTTAAGAGGTCACGTTGACATGACTTTGTGACCAACTGGGTATTAGGATTGAGAGCAGGTTTCTGGACAGGGCAACCAGGTAGATACTGATGTTATTCATTGTGATGGAAAAAACGAGGTGAGGGACAGGTTAGGAAGGTAAGGCAGAAAGGCGTGCTTGTGTAGTGTGAGGTGAGGTCCAGGACGCAGATACTGCTTGGACATCTTCATTCTGTTTGCAGCCGTGGCTGAAGGCCTCCAGGTTACGGTGCCCGACAAGAAGAAGGTGGCCATGCTCTTCCAGCCCACTGTGCTCCACTGCCACTTCTCTACGTCCTCCCATCAGCCGGCAGTCGTCCAGTGGAAGTTCAAGTCCTACTGCCAGGATCGCATGGGGGAGTCCCTGGGCATGTCATCCCCACGGACCCAGTCTCTCAGTAAAAGAAACCTGGAATGGGACCCTTACTTGGATTGCTTAGACAGCAGGAGGACTGTTCGAGTGGTAGCTTCTAAACAGGGCTCGACTGTGACCCTGGGAGATTTCTACAGGGGCAGAGAGATCACGATTGTCCACGGTAATGCCTTTGTTTTTAAGGAATGGGAGGGAGGCTGGTTTCATTCTTCACAGGTGCAAGAGGATGTCAGCCATGCCCCCTTTCAGTCTCTCAAGATTTTGATTTTATGGGCGATGATAGCATCAAGAAGCTTTCATGAGCTTCACCTTTAGTCTAATAATAAATTTATTATCAGCCCTGAATTGAAATGGGTTCTAGTGAAAGCTTTCTCAGTCAAATACTGTACACCTTGACACCAGCCTTTAATGCCCTTAACTCAGAAAGTCAACTTCCCTAAGAAGTTCTCTGCTGAGAAAAGGGATGCATGTGTGTAAGTGCAGAGCCAGGTCACTGCATGGCCCAAGTCCCAGGCAGTTTTGCATCTGTTCCACTTTTTCTCCTGGTCCCTAAAGCTTTGGACAAGAAAAGGTCCAAAGTCTGGTATGACCTACTTGATTATTGGAATTTTGAAGAACTCCTGTGAACCCGTCTTGGGTTTCCCTGGTGGCTCGGATGGTAAAGACTCTGCCTGCAGTGCAGGAAACCCGGTTTCCATTTCTGGGTTGGGGAGATCCCCTGGAGAAGGAAATGGCAATCCTCTCCAGTATTCTTGCCTGGAAAATCCCATGGACAGAAGAGCCTGGCGGGCTAACAGTCTGTGGGGTTGCAAAGAGTCAGATATGGCTGAGTGACTTAACACTTTTCACTTCCTGTGAACTCAGCTCATTTCCAGGAGTCCAGCTTAATTCTGGAATTTACTTGGCTTTCAGAGGCCTCTGTAAGCCTGGTTGAAACCAAGTATTCTGTTCCTGAAACCAACCTGCAACAAGACCAGTTTTCTGGGTGTGAATTCTCTCACCTTAGGGATGCTAGTTTTTATCATCGTTTTGCTGTCTGTTTTCGGTAAAGCAAACATCACGTCAACCACCATTCAGGTAAAAAAATAGAACAGACACCCGGAAGCACCTCACTTCCACCCGCCCTCTGTTGTTCAGTGTTTTCTTCAACGGACAGATTTTGAACCAGGTCCTTCTCTTTGTGATGACAGACGCAGATCTTGAAATTGGGAAACTCCTGTGGGGAGACAGCGGGCTGTACTACTGTGTCATCACCACCCCCGATGACCTGGAGGGCAAGAATGAGGATTCCGTGGAAGTACTGGTGCTAGGTAGGTGGCAGCCCTCCGCGATATTTTCACCTGAGACTGCTTGCCCCGCTCCTCCTCCTCGCTTCTCCCTGCGTGTATCAGCAGGTTGCACACCCAGGCTTTGTCTTTGCTGCACAAACTGATTTCAGAATATGTTCTTTATGAGCAGTAGCTGTATTTGTTATATTTTGTTTCCTGGCTGCGATGATCCCCTTTTTCGCATTGCCTAAATGTTTCTTCGGCTTTCTTAGTTTTTTGTTTTCTCCTCCTTTCCACTGGTACCTTTAACCCTGAATTCTTTCTGCTGATTCTTTACATATGCTACTAGTGAGGAAAATGCCAGACGCCTTTGAAGCAGGGTAGAGACAGGAATTCACTGGTGTGTTAGGATCTCCTGAGACCTTTGGGAATCTTTTCCCATTCAATTATCTCCCCTTAAGGCAATCCTAAGGAAAGATGGCTGTGCACTTTTAATAATAAAAGGTACCCAGTGAAAAGAGCTCTGGGCTAGACCTACTAGTGTTTAATTGGAGGGCAAATTTCTTGAAAGCTAAAAGTGCCTGAATTAGTCTCAAAGCAAATATAATCTAATCCTTATTAATATTAATTTCCTCATAAATGAAAACTCATTACTTTTGGCTACTTTTCTCTTTTGTGGATTAGAAGCATGTCAGTGAGATGACCTCCTTGTATGAAACTGAAGAACTGAGCACATATTTCATGGTCTATAAATGTTAGTTGAACAAGAAAATTGGAATAAGATATACAGAAATTAAGAAAAGAAACAACATTAAGTGTAGGATAAAATGTACATCCTTGAAGCCATTTTCAAAAGAAATTACTTTTTTTGTAGCTTCTAAGAAACCAGGTGATAACAATTTGGGGGCACAAATGAGGTGCTTTCTTTTAGAGGCAAATAAAATTAAAGGTTGATTTTTACCCCCTGTGAGAAATTCAGTGCCCAGGGAGAAAATGGAATTTTCTCCTTAGGATTTTTAGTTTTACTCTATCGGGACTGGCAAATAAGGTTTACTGTTGCCTTAATTTTACAGTTTACAAAATGGACTAAGGTAAATATTTATTAATTATTAACCCTTTAATAATAATCAATGAATTGATCCTTTCAAATTGTGGTGCTGGAGAAAACTCTTGAGAGTACCTTGGACTGAAAGGAGATCAAATGAGTCAATCCTAAAGGAAATCGACCCTGAATATTCATTGGAAGGACTGATGCTGAAGCTGAAACTCCAATACTTTGGCCACCTGATGCGAAGAGCCAAGTCATGGGAAGAGACCCTTATGCTGGGAAAGATTGAAGGCAAGAGGAGAAGGGGGCAGCAGAGGATGAGATGATTAGGTAACATCACTGACTCAAAGCATATAAATTTGAGCAAATCCTGGGAGATAGTGAAGGACAGAGGAGCCTGGCATGCTGCGATGAATAACTGCTGTGATCTGTAAAAGAATGGGAAATATGACATATATTCAAAAGGAAATAAAAATGTAAAAGGTTTATACTGACATTGTAAAAGACTACAGGGCAGTCAGATTCTGGATCTCCTGTGACTCTGTAAATCTGTAGGAAATAAAAAGGTAAATTTTTGCCTAATAACACAACTCTAATGGTCAAGTCTGAAGGAACAAGTGGCTCATTGAGCCTGCAATTAGCTAATTGTGAACACAAGTTATTTGACCAGTGCAACCATTTGCAGCAAAGTAATTGCTTGTGCAGGAAAAGGAGGCCAGGTAAAAACCACTTGAAATAATTTGGTCCCCGTTCTGCAAATGTGGGGAAATAAATAGAGTGAAAGCCTTGTCATTAGAGGATGTGCTGAAGTATATGAAGGGCATTCCTCTGGATTGAAACATACAGAGTAACTTGGGCAAAGATGCTATCCTCAGGACCAAAAGGGGGGTGAAAGGAAGGCTCAGATGAAAAGGGTCAGCAATGATGGGAGAAAAGATAAGAAAAATTAGTGTTATCCTAAAAAGGGATCAGAAAGGCCAAATATGGATGCTGCAGGTCAGATAGAAGTGGATAGTGAGTTCTTAGGGAAAAGAAACACATAATTCTGCTATTGTTGTTTAGTTGCTAAGTTGTGTCCGACTCTTTTGCAACTCCAGGGACTGTAGCCTACCAGGCTCCTCTGTCCATGAAATTTTCTAGAGAAGAATACTGGAGTCTGTTGCCATTTCCTTCTCCTGGGGATCTTCCTGACCCAGGGATCAAACCTGTGACTTCTACTGCGTCTCCTGCATTTGCAGATTCTTTTCCACTGAGCCACTGGGGAAGCCTGTATCCCACATTAATTAGAAACGTTCAAAGCATGGTAAAATTTCCATGTAAACTTTTTAGGGCAACACTGGTTGTGTTAGTTAATTAAAGGTGTTAGTTTGAAATCTAGGAGAATTTTCTGAATGTGGTATTTACTTTCCAAATGCAACATTCTGAATCTTCTTGGTCTTGACACCCCATTATGGAATTTTTCAAAATATTGTCACAGTTTTAAAAATTCTAATTATTTAGTGGTTATATCCTGCAGGCCTGTTCATGAGGTATTCTTTTTATGTGAGACCAAGAGAGCAACCTGTTCAGAAGTCAACCTCTAGGAGATAAAGACCTCAGTAGGAAGATCATGGTCCACAGTTTGCTGACTACAACCGTCATGAGCCACTTGTGGTCACTGAACTTATTAGGAGGAATAGTTGGAGGAACTGGGAGGACTCGTCTTATGAAAGAGGACTTGGGAAAGGGCGTATGGGAAGCCTCTCCAGATATCGGAAGTGAAATTGTATAGGAGAGAGTGGAAACTTATCCATTGTAGCTAGGTAAAACTAGAGCCAGGATCGGAAGTTACAAAGGGAGGGATTCTGTCTCAGGATAAAGAAAGAGCTGACAACAATCAGAGAGGTGTCTGAAGATGCAGTGTCCTTAGGAGTATTAATTTCTATGTCCTTAAGAAGGGAGATTTCTTTTGAGTTATTGTATCGGGTATTTATAGGAAAAGGTGTTCAACTCACTTATTTTTGAGCTTTATTTCAAATGTAAAATTATTGGTTGAAAAAGTAGATGAATATGAGTGATGTGACTACTCTGATAACGGGAGAAAACGACTTCCTGGTAATTCAGTCCTCATGATAGAGATAAAAGGGTTACAAGTTGGTTACAAGAACATACAGGATAGCATTCACTCAAAAGGAAGCCAGTGGGAATGCACTGTGGTCTTCTGTGGTAGGTCAGTGTTAAAAGAACTGATTCCACAAGAATAAGAATAAACTTGATGGAGACTTGCAGGAACTGAAACGAGCTCTTCTTAGAGGATGATCACAGGGCGAGGAATAGAAACCTGTCGAATTTCGGATGACCAATTAGTAAAGGAGATAGTTAAAGGGATAAATCAGAGGCAAAGTTAAGATGAATTTGGTTTTTTTTCATTATACTCACAAAGGTAAAGTTGGAAAAGTTAATGGAGCAAGATTATGAAGTGTCTTATATGTCAGACTAAGAACTTTGTATTCCATCTGAAGACTTTGAGGAGCCAGTGAAGAAGCCATCACAGAGGAATGAAATTAGATTTCAGGATCAGAATGATAGTAGCAGGGTAGACAGTACATTAGAGAGGAGTGCTAGAACAGAGGGCTCAGTTACGGGCTACTGCAGCAGCATGGGAGAAGGGGCATGTGGTTCTGAACCAGAGCAATGAACGAGAACAGACAGCATGGAAACATTTCTGAGAGGGAAGTGATGGATATTGAGAGACAGGGATGAGTCAAAAGGACACTATGGTTTATAGTTAACTGGGTAGCCGACTCTTCTGTCAACCAAGAGAGAGGCTACAGATTGGAAACCAGGTTGGAGAGGCCGGAAAATGAGTTTGGTTCTTAATACATGGAATGTGAGATGTCTTGATGACAATTAGAAATAGGGTCTGGAATTCAGTGGAAAAACAGGGATTAGAGATAACAGATTTGAGAGTCATGAATGATAGTCACAACTATCGTTATGAAAGAATAGATGAGTCACCCAAGAAGATTATATAAAGTGAAAAGGGCCAAGGACAGAACCTTTTCAGTCTTATATTCTAGTTTGACTTCATGTGAGTGGTGACATTGGTCCTGCGTGTATACTTGTCTTAATTTCCCTTACAACACTGGACCCTTCTCAGTAGCACTGGAACATGAGCTCTTCAATGGCCAGGACCAGTTCTCATTCATCTATTTGCATTGATTTGCAGAGTTTCTAGAATAAAGAAGTTTAAGTGAATGTTTTTTAAATGAAATGGGCAGAATCTGTAACTAATACTTACTTTGTACTTCTTAAATATTAGTCAATGCTGAGTATGTATTTGTTGACTTATGAAGTGTTAATACAATAAATGTTTATAGTCTCAAGTGAGATATAACATCATTTAATCTCATTGGTCATGATTCTTTATCTAGGTATTTAAATTTTTCCTAGTGACAGAAGCACCAGGAAATATGGTTGAAGCCACAATAACACACAACCTGTCTATATTACAAAGCTATAGAATGCTCCCTGGCATCAATCATGTTTTCAAAAATGTAACTGCTGCTTTAGGTAATGGTTTTTACTTGGCCCAGATTTGCTTTAGTACTTCATTTCATTTCTCAGTGAAACTGCCTATAATCATTAACCTCACTTCAAAGACATAGTTGTCCTTGTCTATACTGCTTACCTCCCCACTGAGTATGACCTACCTTTTTTTCCCCATACGCCTGAACTATCTATGAATTGCTGCTGATGCTTCTTTCAGAGGTTGAGAAGTATCCAAAGATGTGATTTAGAGAAATGCAAGGATAACCACTGATTCACCATTAAACTCAAACACTATACGGAACACTTTTTAATCTCTTTTTGATGATTCAGAAGGTAGAGTCATTCTGAAGAAATGCACGTGGTGTTTAGGGTGCTTTGAGATGATAGTGACAGGTACCTTAGAACTATTTAGATAGATGTTTGGGATCGTAGAGCCATGCCAGCAGACAGTTACAGAAGGTGGAAGTGTCCAGAAAATCTGCCACCCTGAGATTAGACATTGGTCTAGGATCAGGAACAGTCTGTTTATAACCTGGAACCATGCCACTGTTTGGACAGGAATAAAGTTCCCTCGGGCAGCTCCAGCTGGCAGGAAAAGGACTTCACCATTCAGGAAGGCTCAAGTAGGGAAGTGGCTATTTTAAAATCTAAAGGCAGCTCGCCTTGTTCTTACTTCTTTCTATGCACAATGTAAGGGCCTGACCCCTTCTTTCTGATGTCTCATGTGATAGCTTGTTTTTTAAGGGCCAAAAGAAAAAAGGAGGGAAAGGGCCCCAGTAAAAATATGGCGCAATGAACACTTGTGCCTCTGGACTGAGAAAAGAAGAATGACATGAGCCTGTTTCATGAGCATGTTTCAACATGGAACAGGTTCTCTTGTCCAGGTTATCAGGATAAACAAGATGGCTTTAGCATCCTTTCTATAATGTTGACTTTATCTAAAATATCCACAAATTGCAGGATTAACTCTCTATATAGGTGATGCCCAAATACTGCTGTCCTGTTTTGTTTAATACTGCTTCTGTTTTAGGAAAAGTGATACCTCTTTATTATAAAAACCAAACAAAACAGAAAACACAAGAGAAGAAAATATCTTTTAAAAAATTCACCACCCAGAGCTAACTATTGTGTTCTTCAGAACTCTTTCAATTGCAAGGAACAGATTCTCAAACTGGCTTAGGGGAACTTTTTGGCTTAGGTAACCAGTAAAGTGAAAGTGAAGTCGCTCAATCGTGTCCAACTCTTTGCGACCCCATGGACTGTAGCCTGCCAGGCTCTTCCATCCATGGGATTCTCCACGCAAGAATACTGGAGTGGGTTGCTGTTTCCTTTTCCATGGGATCTTCCTGACCCAGGGATCAAACCTGGGTCTCCAGCACTACAGGCAGACTCTTTACTGTAATCAGTAAGTCCAAGGGTATTCCTAACTTCAAGCATGGCCGAGTTCCAGTGTTCAGATTATGTTTTAAATATCTCCACCTCCTCTGTGTTAGATTCATTCTCCAGCAGGCTGTCTCCAAATGTGACCCCTAGCAGATCTTTAACACCTTTGATCTCAGGAGGATAAACTGCCTCTCTCCATAGTGTGGCAAAAGTCCTATTGTTGGGCGTGGGCTGTGCATTCTGAGAGGAACATAGGGTACCACCAGCCCCAAAGGAACCATATAAATTGAAGGGAAAAGGAGTAGCTTCATAAAGAGAAATTGGACATTTGTTTCCAAATGAAGAACAAAAGAATGCCAGGCAGGCAAAAATACACACTGTTAATATTTTGTGGAATTCATCAATTTCTGCTTCTTTTTAGGACAAATGCAATGCTATTCCAGGAGGCCAGAAATAGGCTTGCTCCCAGCAGGTCCTTGTGAGTAGGTACTAAGTTGGAATTGATTCTTCCCTGTGAAGGTAATGCAGCAGAATTACCTATGTTTTCCTGTCATGCTTCTATTTTTCCTTCCATCTCCTCCTGTGATTTATCCTGAAGTACAGCATATATTACCTTGACAAGAGGTGCAGAAATAGGCATGCATTAAATTTTTTAAAAATCAAATTATTCACAATACTGTGCCTGAAATTGTTATTCTGGTCTAAAATCAACTTTTTGGCCTACTAGCTTTAAAAAGCCATTAGGAACATAATGAGAAATCAGGGAATTCCAGGGAGGGACATCTCAGAACTAGTGATCCACTTTAGGGATTTTTGACTATGGCTGTGCAGAAATACTCAGGCACACACCCCTCTGTCAGTGCGGCCTCAATTTGAATCCCGTTGTACTAACCTCTCCCCCCCACCATTAGTTCTGGCTGTTTAGAAAGATTACCTGTTGCCAAGACTTTCCCTCCCCCTTCTCTTGCTTGATGCCAGCCTGTGCTGCTAACCAAGGAGATTTGCCGATTAGAAGGGCTTCAGCTCAGAGAGTTCCCATGGCAACAGACTTCTCAGAGGTCTTTGTTGCCTGCTAAAACTTTGATCTCTGAGAGTGGCTGCTGTTTCTCTCTAAGATTTACAAACAGAGGAAGAGGAGAAAAGAATTGGAGGAGAAGAAAAGTTTACTCCTGGCCAAAAGGAGAATTAATTACAGCCACACTCTAGCCATAAATCTGGAGGTTACTCCTTTGGAACATCCTTTAGGCTGTTCCTACATTTTCATTTGTAGACTCGATTATATTTCCACTATCTTGTTTCAAATGAAAGACTTAAAATAGAGTTGACTCCTCTTGGAAGGTGGACCTTATCCTATCCATCTTCAGATTTCCAGAAGAGTCGAGATAACTGCACTGGCTGCCATGAAAGCAGAGACACAGAACTAATATCGGGAGAGAGCTTTTTAGGCCCCAGATCCACTGGCTTTTCTCCAAGCCCTTTCTCTTAATTCTGGCCTACTCTGCCCTGAGCTTACCTACATGCATGCCTCTATTGATCTTGGTTTTGAGAAAAACCAGAGTAATGTGTGGAAGGAGTGGAGAAGAAGGAAGAGGCAGAAAAATCAGCCAGGCATCAATAAGAAGTTGATTCTGTTTAATGGCTGTCAGTGAGCCTTCTACCATCTGAGGAGTGGAGTGGGGTTTGTGGTTGCTCCAGTGACTGGGGATCATGCCTTTCACTCTTCGCAAGAAGCCTCTGATGGCCTTCACGCCTCTCTACTGCATAATCATGACCCTGTTCTTTGATGGGCATCATGGAATGGAATCAGTTTTGCTTCAAGTGTGACTTATATTTGCATTATGATTTAACTTAACCAGTCTTGTTTGCATACTATGTCCCTAACACAGGGAGGATACAAAATAAATAAAAGGCACTGTTCTGTCCCTGTATAAATTACCATCTTTTGATAAAGATAAGTATTCCGTTTCTGAGGCAATGAGAGAACAAGAAGAGTTAAAAAGTGTATTGACATTAAATATCTAGGCTACTGATTGACAAGAGGGGCCGCTTTTGCCCCCCAGAAGATATTTGGCGATATTTGGAAACACTTTGGTTGTCACAGCTTGTGGGATGCTGTGGCATCTAGCAGGTGGAAACCAAGGAGACTGCTGAATATCCCACAATGCACAAAACAGCCCTCCCACCGTCAGCAAAGGACTCTCTGTCCCCACATGTGAATAGTGCTAAGGTTGCAAAACCCTGATCTTGGCCAAAGGTCAATCTGGATACTGGATAAGGTCCACTGTGAAGAGCATGGGCTTTGGGGGGGTCACATTTATGTGGACTCCGTGCAGCCATATAACCTTTAATAACTCACTGTTGATGAGGCATGGTTTCCTTATCTGTAAAAATGAGGGAGGAAAAATAAAAGTTAACATGGAAAACCTACTGTGAGGATTAAATAGCACAGAACACAAACTCAGTAAATGTCAGCTTGGGGCTTCCCTGGCGGCTCAACAGTAAAGAATCCGCCTGCATTGCAGGAGACTTGGGTTGGGAAGTTTGATCCATGGGTTGGGAAGATCCCTTGGAGAAGGAAATGGCGATTCACTCCAGTATTCTTGCCTGGGAAAGCCCATGGGCAGAAGAGCCTGGCAAGCTACAGACTAGGGGTCACCAGAGAGTCAGCACAAGTGAAGGACTACAGCAACAACAAAATGTCAGTTTCCTTCCCCTGCTTCTTCCCATCCCCCCCATCTAGTCTGCAGGGCGACGCCCCTCATCTGCGGGAACCCCCTGCAGGCAGTTCTGTGTTCTGAGACTCCTCCTCCTTTAGCCTGTTCCATAGGCAGAGGCTGTAATGAGCCATCTGAATTGGCGATCCTGTTACTAATAGGTTCCTGTTTTTCCCGATGACATCTGTGCAGTGCTGTGCAGTGGTGACCCTAGTCAGCCCCGTGGGAATTTTCCTGCTAGTGAGTTTCAGGGTATTCTGTCCCAGCATGCAGTCTTTTCGTTGCTATGTTTTGGTAGCTGTTGAAAGCCCCTGTTTCTCAGTTAATTACACAGTGTTTGCTACCTGACCTATATACAAGGATTAGGTCATACAGGCCACTCGACGAAGGCTGGAAGGGTTTGGGGAACACCTAAGACTTGGATTAGGATCTGGATGGACTTGGAAAGACTTTAGATAGGACAACCTTATAATTTCTTGTCCGATTGAGGATACTCTTGAGAGTGAAAAGGGGAGACTTTAAATAATTTATATCAAGACAACAGGCATACAGGGGTGATGATGATCACCCCATCTTTAGAGATGATCACCTGGAAGGTTGTTTTTTTTTTTTTTTTAGAGAACAGAAGAGCCAGAGGAGCTGGGAGCAAATTAGTTTCAGCTCACCTTCACCTGCTGACCCCAAGATGTTAGCAGACATTCTAATTAGGGAGCCTATGGATGTGCACCAGCTTCCCTGGTAGCTCCTGCCAATGCAGGAGACCCTGGGTCGGGAATATCCCCTGGGAAAGGGAATGACAACTCACTCCAGTACTCTTGCCTGTAGAATTCCATGGATGGAGGAGCCTGGTGGGCTACAGTCCATGCAGTCACCAAGAGTCTGAGACCACTGAGCAACTAACACTTTCACTTTGACAGGGCTGTGTACATCTCCATTCATTTACTAGAAGCAAGCAAAGAGGTGGCGGAGAAGGCAATGGCACCCCACTCCAGTGCTCTTGCCTGGAAAATCCCATGGACGGAGGAGCCTGGTGGGCTGCAGTCCATGGGGTCGCTAAGAGGCGGGCACGACTGAGCGACTTCATTTTCGCTTTTCACTTTCATGCATTGGAGAAGGAAATGGCAACCCACTCCAGTATTCTTGCCTGGAGAATCCCAGAGACAGAGGGGTCGCACAGAGTCGGACACGATTGAAGCGACTTAGCAGCAGCAGCAAAGAGGTGGTGGTTTGCGGTACTACTTGTTCACTGAGAAATGTGTGCGAAGATTTCTGAAGGGTGAAGGACGTTTAGGCTCTTCACTGCCCTGGGTTGTTAAGAGAAACGAAGTCTTGAAGGCGCTCATTGCCCTCCCCTCACCCACAGCCACCCAGCCCCGAGCTGTGACTGCCTCCCCTCCCCCCTTCCTCCGTCGAAGCCTTTATCCCGCCTCACTATTTTTGCTTCACTTGTTGCTCATCACTGTGGGAGGAAACTGGGCCTTCAATTAGTGCGCATTCCTGAAGCCCGCGGTTGCCGTGGTTACCCGGGCGGGAGCCCGGCAGCTGGGTCAGCTCGCTTGGCGCATTGTAGTCGGTGCACCCGGGCGGCGGCAAACGCGCTAAGCTGGTGCGCGTGAGGGCGGGGACGGGGCAGGCGGACTGGCGGCACTGGGGGCCCGCGGGAGAGTGGGCGTCGCCGAAAATCGGCTCAGCTCTGGAAAGAAAGAATGGCAGCTCTTGAAAGCCGGTCGGGAGACAGTGACGGCATTTTTCTCCAGAGCCAGCTGCCGCTATTCGAGTCTGCTGGTTTTCGTTCACAGGGGGATAGCGCCTCTGAGTTTGCTCTGGGAAATGCCCCATGCTCAAGCCCCTCGCACTGAGAGGGGGCTGGCCATGGAGGAAAGGGCAGAGCTCTGACCCTCTGGGGGCTATCAAGCGGTGTGCCCCTGCGGTCAGCCTCGGACCTCCTGGGCTTTTTTGGTTAAGGAAACTAGCCATTTTGATACCTTTGCGTCTGTGGTATCTGTGCTGGTCTGATGGATGGAGCACAGTGAGCTCAGGAAATCACACTGGGCACCAAGAAACTCAATTTCCTTCTTCCATTAAATCCCACCCTCCTCTATGTCATTTTGGAGTCAAATCTACCTGTCTTCAGCTTCTCATCTCATGCCAAGTTGAGCATGTTATATTACTAATAATACCTTTGCATCTGTTCACTCTAAGACTAGGGAGTTGGATCACTATAGCACTTTGCAAAGGCAGAGTGCTTCACAATCATTTTTATTATTACTTTTAGCAGTTTGTAGTAGCGCAGTGAATACCTTTTAATTAGCTCATACTGTGTTATGTATTCAGTAATCATTTCCTGGTCACAACTTTAAAAGGTGTTGAATTGTTAACCATCTCCAATCCAAAAATTATACTTGAGTTATGTAAGTAGAGCAATAATGCCACAAACACAGATTTCTGCATTGCTCATTGCAAAGACTAGAAATGCTTCACATTTCTTTTTTTTTTAATTTAAATTTTATTTTTTTAACTTTACAATACTGTATTGGTTTTGCCATACATTGACATGAATTCACCACAGGTGTACATGAGTTCCCAACCCTGAACCCCCCTCCCTCCACCCTCCCCATATCATCTCTCTGGGTCATCCCAGTGCACCAGCCCCAAGCATCCTGTATCCTGTATTGAACTTAAGACTAGCGATTTGTTTCTTACATGATAGTATACATGTTTCAATGCCATTCTCCCAAATCATCCCACCCTCTCCCTCTCCCACAGAGTCCAAAAGTCTGTTCTTTACATCTGTGTCTCTTTTGCTGTCTCACGTATATGGTCATCATTACCATCTTTCTAAATTCCATATATATGTGTTAGTATACTGTATTGGTGTTTTTCTTTTTGGCTTACTTCACTCTGTAGAATCAGCTCCAGTTTCATCCACCTCATTAGAACTGATTCAAATGTATTCTTTTTAATGGCTGAGTAATACTCCATAGTGTATATGTACCACAACATTCTTATCCATTCGTCTGCTGATGGACCTCTAGGTTTCTTCCATGTCCTGGCTATTATAAACAGTGCTGCGATGAACATTGGGGTACACATGTCTCTTTCACTTCTGGTTTCCTCGGTGTGTATGCCCAGCAGTGGGATTGCTGTGGAAAATTCTGAAAGAGATGGGAATACTAGACCACCTAACCTGCCTCTTGAGAAACCTGTATGCAGGTCAGGAAGCAACAGTTAGAACTGGACATGGAACAACAGACTGGTTCCAAATAGGGAACGGAGTACATCAAGGCTGTATATTGTCACCCTACTTATTTAACTTCTATGCAGAGTACATCATGAGAAACGCTGGACTGGAAGAAGCACAAGCTGGAATCAAGATTGCTGGGAGAAATATCAATAACCTCAGATATGCAGATGACAACACCCTTATGGCAGAAAGTGAAGAGGAACTCAAAAGCCTCTTGATGAAAGTGAAAGAGGAGAGTGAAAACGTTGGCTTAAAGCTCAGCATTCAGAAAATGAAGATCATGGCATCCGGTCCCATCACTTCATGGGAAATAGATGGGGAAACAGTAGAAACAGTGTCAGACTTTATTTTTTGGGGCTCCAAAAATCACTGCAGATGGTGACTGCAGCCATGAAATTAAAAGACGCTTACTCCTTGGAAGAAAAGTTATGACCAACCTAGATAGCATATTCAAAAGCAGAGACGTTCCTTTGCCGACTAAGGTCTGTCTAGTCAAGGCTATGGTTTTTCCTGTGGTCATGTATGGATGTGAGAGTTGGACTGTGAAGAAGGCTGAGCACTGAAGAATTGATGCGTTTGAACTGTGGTGTTGGAGAAGACTCTTGAGAGTCCCTTGGACTGCAAGGAGATCCAACCAGTCCATTCTGAAGGAGATCAGCCCTGGGATTTCTTTGGAAGGAATGATGCTAAAGCTGAAACTCCAGTTCTTTGGCCACCTCAATGAGTTGACTCATTGGAAAAGACTCTGAGGCTGGGAGGGATTGGGGGCAGGAGGAGAAGGGGACGACCGAGGATGAGATGGCTGGATGGCATCACGGACTCGATGGACGTGAGTCTCCGGGAGATGGTGATGGACAGGGAGGCCTGGCGTGCTGCGATTCATGGGGTCACAAAGAGTCAGACACGACTGAGCGACTGAACTGAACTGAAGGCAGTTCTATTTGTAGTTTTTTTAAGGAATCTCCACACTGTTCTCCATAGTGGCTGTACTAGTTTGCATTCCCACCAACAGTGTAAGAGGGTTCCCTTTTCTCCACACCCTTTCCAATGCTTCACATTTCTAACATTTCTAAATTTAGAATAAGCAAAGCTTGAGGTGGAGTGAGATATTGGGAAAGATAGAAGAATACGGGTGAGTAGACCCAGATTCTACTCCTGGTTTGATTATTAGTCAGCTGTGTGATTTTGGGTAAGATTCTTAAGCTCTCTGAACCTCAGGTTTTTGAAAATATAAAATGGATTATGGATTAGATGACCTCTGAAATCCTTTCTAGCAATACAATTCTAGAATTGTATTGATTGTATTGATTCAATGAATATAATCAATTGTATTGGTTCTAGAATTCTGTGTGAATAGAAGTCCGTGCCTTAGGCTAAGCTTACACAACCACTGCCAAAAAAGCCTGAAGCATTTATTAACAGTTAATTGCAGATGGTCTGATACTAGTCATTTTGTGGAGAGAATTCAGTGTCAGAATTACTCCCTATAATTTGAAGTGAACTAAAATGAAAGGGACAAGAAGAGAAAAAATAAACACATGAAATGCTTACATAGTTTAAAAATACATATAAAAGAGAATCTATGTCCACATTTGTGATGGATAATCATAAACTATATATATTGAATGCATGGTTGCCATGGGAATATAGAATAAAAACAGAGATGTGTGTGCCCTTGGGGAATTTCCGATTTGAGGGGATTCCAAATAGTCATAGAAACAACTTTACACTTTAAAGGACCAGAGAGAAACATCTGCTCTTCTCAGAGACTTAGGAGAGAAACATTCTGGAGGGTTAGGAGCTGAGACAATAGGGGTGGATATAGTACATCACTGAAAATGGATCCAGGGAATCTTAGGAAAGCTTGGAAGTATGATGAAGCCCAGATGTGCATTATGCAGAAGGGGGAAGGAGGGAACATCAAGGATCTGGGGAAGAAAAACACTCTAGATTATCCTGAACAGAAGGTTCATTTTATAATATATTGGCAAACCCAAGGAGGACTCCCAAGTTAGTACATTTCAGAGAAATGGATGGAGATTCAGCAGTTTTGGCATCACGTGGATGAAAGGAAGTACTCTTTTCTCTTTTCATAACTTCCAGTGCATAACATAATGTGTCTTATTATTACTTATTAATGTGTCTTGTAATTACTTAATCAATTAAGTAGTAGATCTAAAAATCTGAAGAAAAGTTTGTCCTACATGTAGAACTTCTGTACCTTCCATTGTACTTCAAAGGCTTGGAACAGAACTTGGATTTAAGTTTTAAGACTAGAGACAAAAACCAATTTGGGGAGCATATTGAATCTCTCTGTAATGACTGCCTTGAAAATACCCTAGCCTGGTGGCTTTCAACTTGTAGGCCTGGGGTAGGGTGGTGCTTCAGTTCCCCAAGATGGCAAGATGGCATTTGGGGATATGTCAGTGACCTGAAGATCTTCCTGACATTGAGCCCTGAGTCCAGGGCTGCTAAATATTCGCCAGTACATAGCATAGTGCTGAATGAATGGACAGTTCCTTCGGATCCTCATTAAGAGCCCATTTCCATCTGGGATGGATAAGAGGCACTATGGTGAGCAGTAAATCTGAAGTCTAGCATAGAAAACTGGGGATTTGCTGTTGGGAGAACGTCAAGGTCCTGATGGGTGAGGAGTCTCCTTGTGCCAGCCTCTTAGGGTGCAGCACAGACACAGGCCCTGCCCCAGAGCGGTTTCCATCCTGCTCGTGGAGGAGCATGTAAAGGAATCACTGCAGGCAAGATGTGTTCTCATGGAGGTGTGTGCAGTGGTCATCAGGAGCATGGAGGAGGATGCACCCTCTCAGAGCAGTATTCTTAGAGGCTCTGTCAGAACATATTTCGGAGTTTTGCAGACTGTGTGTGCTATGGATTTGAGAGAAGCAGAAGTTCATTAGCTAGTTATCTTAGTACAGAGGTAAGTGCATCCTGCACTGAGGACCTGGCCAGCTTTGGGGAGATGTTACTAGGACATGGTCTGTTGTAAATATGCAAAAATAATGCCATGGCTAGGAGAAGAGTGGGAAACCAGGCAGGGACTGTGTCTCTGAGGGAAGGCCTCATGACTAGGGGGATCCTGATGTCAAAAATGCCCCCCAAAAGCTGATGGAAACATGGAGTTTGCCCCCAAAAGCTGATGGAAACATGGAGTATGGCAGGAAGATAGTCCTTTGACCTTGGTAAGTCATATGACACAGAAGCAGATAAGTAAAGCTGAGTTCTTAACCTCACACTGTTGGACAAGCTGCGTGGGCAAGCCTGTGACTTTCGAGCATAGGGATCATGTCTTCTCTGTGTCTCCGCCTGGCACGATACACATCTCCTTATTGACTGAATGAATGAATTGGAGACATTCCAAAAATGAGCTTGTTCTCAGGAATATGTACCAAGAGTTTAGTTGGGGATAACTTCAAGTTGTCAGTGGCAGAAAACAGCTGAAACGGGGAATTATATGGTTAAAATCTGTAAGTTATTTTATTCACAATGATTGTTTTCTGCCCTCATCATTCAACCCAAAATATGTGAATGTTTTGGGCTGTGAAGCTTCTGATGGTATGGTATGGTATGGTATGGT